>NC_057809.1:264030322-264267300 GCF_018294505.1 Triticum aestivum | reverse complement strand
TCGGTGGCGAGCGCCGATGCCGCCTCGGCCACCTCCTGCTTCCACCGAGGCGTTCCCGAGCCTCCCCCTCACGCCTCGTGTCCCCTCGCCCCTCTTCCTCCCTCGCTGCTCCCTCTCTCTTCCCCGAACGCTCTTCCCCCCTCCTCTGTTTTCCTCCCCGAACGGAGCCGCCGCCACCGACGAGAGCCACCACGGCCACCGCCTTCCCCTCGCCTCTCCGACGCGCCCCCGAGCTCCGCCGCGACGTTCCCGTCCCTACCACGGAGCCACAAGACGCCGGACGCCCTGGAGTGCCATCACCGACACCATCCTCTTCCTCTGCACCGACGGCCGTCGTCGCTTGATTCGCTGGCCACAGAGCGTCCCCGGCCTCGCCCTCGCGCTCGTTGGACTCGCGGTGAGCCACTGAACCGTTCCCCTCTTCTTCCCATGCCGTTGGGCCGCTCTAGCCATTGCTTCCGCCGGAGCCGAGACGCTCCGCCGCACGGACTCGTCGCCGGCGAAATCCCGGTGACCATTTGGTCACGGGCGTGCACCGTTGCGCTAGCCGTGACCCGTAGAGCCCCTCCAGCGCCTCAGCTCCCTCGTTTGTGAGCTGCAGCGCCAGTCCCGCGAACCCCCGAGCTCCGGCCGCCGCCTCGGGCTTCATTCCGGCGAACCCCGACCACCCCACGCCCTCTCGTTGGCCCCCCTAGTTGCGCACGGGCACGGGCTACCTTCTGGTGCCCTTCGCGCGTCCAGCCGTCGCCCGTAGCGCAACCCCGGTGAACTTCCGCCGCGTTCCGGGTCGCCGCCGGTCGAACTCCGGTGGCCGGTGACGTGGCTGGCTTAATTAACCACTAACCACCGCTTTGTGACACTGACAGCAGGGCCCCACCTGCTAATTAATCGTAGATTAGTTCCTGTTTAGTTTTTAACTAATCCAGTGGCCCCACCCGTCAGCATTGACTCTGCTGACGTGGCCGTTGACCTGGCCCCACCTGTCAACGACACTAGTCAGCACTGTGTCACTGACCAGTGGACCCCACTGGTCAGGTTTGACCTGAACCTGCTCTGTTGACCTGATGACGTCAAGGTGATGTCATGCTGACGCATTAAATGATTTTCTGGATTTAAAATAATCAGATAATTCCAGAATATATTCTAAACTTCAATAAATCATAGAAAATTAACCGTAACTCCAAATTAAATAAATTATATATGAAAAATTATCAGAAAAATTCAAGGAATCCATCTGTACCATTTTCATGCATGTCAGAACAACTTATAGCTGCTGTTTAGCACAAATCAATTAAATGGCATTTGAATAATCACATATGGAGTTTGAATTTGAATATTATATTCAAACCAACTTCATTAATCTGGTTTTTAGTTGCATTAGCTCAAAACACATTCATTTTGCCATGTCATGATCATGCATCATATTGTGCATTGCATTGATTGTGTTCCCTTCTGTGTTGCCGGTATTTGTCCCCTCTCGATAGACGTGATACCGATGATGTGATCGTTGACACCGATGAAGACTCAATGTTATCTTCAGAAGTGCCAGGCAAGCAAAACCCCCTTGTTCATTCCGATACAATCCTACTCTCTCGCTCCTGCTCTCTTTTATTGCATTAGGACAACAACGACATATCGTTACTTGCTGCGGTAGCTGAACCCCTTTATCCTCTGCATGACCTGTCATTCCACAGTAAATAGATGAAACCCACTAGCATGAGTAGGAGTTGTTTGAGCCCTGTTGTGCCTACTCGTTCATGCTTGTTTGTCATGCCTGCTACTGCTTAGAGTTGAGTCAGGTCTGATTCATCGGGGATGGATCAGAGGCGTGTGAACCTGTCCTACTGTGTGTGAGCTAAGTGTGTGAACACGATTTGGTAAAGGTAGCGGTGAGAGGCCATGTAGGAGTACATGGTGGGTTGTCTCATTGCAGCCGTCCTCAGGAACTGAGTTCTGTGTTTGTGATCCATGATTCAGCTACTACCACGCATTGGGCCCGAAACCAATGGACCCTCTCGGCTTCTTAATCACCCTTGTCCTCTGTCCAGGAGTTGCAAGTAGTTTCTGGTGTTTGTAGTATGCTGGAGGCCGTGGGCAGCGCTGACCGTAGGGGTGGGCTGTGATGTGGTAGGCACGTGGCCGGGTATACCGGGCGCCCGTTTGGTGTCACGGAACCCTGTTCACATCGTTTGGGGCTGTGAGCGAAACTCCGGCCGGATCTCCTCATGGATGGAACCCGAATAGGCGATAAACCTGGACTAGAGACTTGAGTGTTTAGGCAGGCCGTGGCCGACACCCACGTTGGGCTTCCGCTTGAAGGTTGCCGAGTACATGTCGTGTAAACGGCGGTAAGTGGTGAGAGCGTGTGTGAAGAAGTACACCCCTGCAGGGTTAATATGATCTATTCGAATAGCCGTGTCCGCGGAAAAAGGACTTCTAGGTTGCTTATATCAGTTCATAGACAAGTGAAAGTGGATACTCTAAAATACGTAAGATAAGCGTGAGTGCTATGGATGGCGTTCTCGTAGGGAGACGGGAGCGGATCCATAGTGGTGTATTGGTTGGTGAATATGTGGACTCGTGTGCGCCACCTCAAAAGAGTTACTCGCAGTCGTAGTTTAGGATAGCCACCGAGTCAAAGCTGGCTTGCTGCAGTTAAACCCCACCACCCCTTTGTTGATAATGATGCATATGTAGATAGTTCTGATGTAAGTCTTGCTGGGTACATTTGTACTCACGTTTGCCTATTTTATGTTTTTGCAGAGAGACTTCAGTCTCACTAGTAATTCCGCGTGGTCTTCGACGTTTAGCTTGTTACCTCAGCTACGATCTTGTGCCCTCGGCAGGATCTGATAGATAGTCAGGCTTCTCAGCCCTTTTCATTTATAGATGTCTGTACTCAGACATGATAGCTTCTGCTTTTGCTTTGACTTGTATGCTCTGAATGTTGGGTCGTGAGACCCCTGTTTGTAATATCTCGCTCCTCGGAGCCTATTGAATAAATACTTGAGTTGTAGAGTCATGTTGTGATGCCATGTTGTATTTGCACATATCGAGCATATTGTGTGTATGTTATTGAAATGCTTGGTATGTGTGGGATCTGACAACCTAGTTGTTTATCCTTAGTAGCCTCTCTTACTGGGAAATGTCTCCTAGTGTTTCCACCGAGCCATGGTAGCTTGCTACTGCTCCGGAACACTTAGGCTGGCCGGCATGTGTCCTTCTTCGTTCCTGTGTCTGTCCCTTCGGGGAAATGTCACGCGATGAATACCGGAGTCCTGTTAGCCCGCTACAGCCCGGTTCACCGGAGTCCTGCTAGCCCAGTGCTACAGCCTGGATTCACTCGCTGATGACCGACACGTTCGATGCTGGGTCATGGATGCCTGTCCCTGTAAGTCTGTGCCACTTTGGGTTTACGACTAGTCATGTCAGCCCGGGCTCTTTATCATATGGATGCTAGCGACACTATCATATACGTGAGCCAAAAGGCGCAAATGGTCCCGGGCAAAGGTAAGGCGACACCCGTGGGGATACCGTGCGTGAGGCCGCAAAGTGATATGAGGTGTTACCGGCTAGATCGATGTGACATCGAGTCGGGGTCCTGACACCACATTTCGGCACTTCGCCATAGCGGTAGCCGCACGCCGGGTGTTTTTCCGTGGGATCATTGCATAGAAGACTTGGCACGGTGTCTGTGCCTGGGTCCATCTCTGCAGCGTCGATAAAACAAATGTATGAGCTCTGTCTGGCGGGCCGGTCCCATTCACGTCACCTCCTGGGGTCATTGTTGTCCGGCCTTCTCATCGATAACCTCCGGACGGGCATTTAGCGCAGCCCCCCTCCCTGCTCCACAGGTTCCCAGAGCGTGCCTCGCGACAAAAATCCAGGCGCAACCCGCTTTGAGGTAGGGCCTTGTGAGTGCTGCGCTGGCTCACGGGTGTCCAGATACACCTCCTCCATGTTCTATTGTTCTAGCCACGTGTACGAACGGGGTTGTACAGACCCCGGAGTCACCTCTCAAGGGAACTCCCACCCACGCACCAGTGGACGCCCCATGCTCCGCGCTGGCGGATGACATGATCTAGGTGCGACTATGCCCATGCATAAGTGGAAGCCCCATGCTCCGCGCTGGCGGACGATACGGTCGAGGAGCGACTATGCCCACGCCAAAGTGGAAGCACTGTGCTCCGCGCAGGTGAATAAACAACTTAGGCGCCCTAGTGGCCGCACCAACGTCAAGATAGCCTGTCGGCTCTTCATACGGTCCTATCGCGCAGCTTTCCCCAGGGGCTATGCTCAGGACAAGCCTAGCACATCCCACCTCACCAGGTCATCAGTACCTAGTCTTCTTGCATCCCTCCCAGGCAAAAGCTAGTGAGGAAAGGTACGGAGGACTCCCGATTAGCTTAGACGCTGCTCACGTTTCCTTCATGAGTGTTGTTCGTACGTTAAGGGGGACGTGATACAGAGCATCCCAAGGTCATCTCCATGGACCTATCATCGTCTCACCAAGTGCCTAGTGGACCCATGACACGAGCACATGCAAGAGCTCTCGAAACCGAGGTGACATCTCTCCTCTCACAATTCCACATTGATGCACGTGAGACATGGCTACTACCTCAAACGAAGACATTATGCATACTCAGGTACCAAGGAGTTGGCCATGAAGAAGCTAAGGAGCAAGGAGAATCGAAGAAGGAAGACATGCATGAAGATGGAGAAGAATTCAGCCAAGTCCCAGGCTGGCCAGACGATCCGGACAAGGTCTCGGATGATCCGTACAGAGACCGGACGATCCGGACCCCGGTCCGGACGATCCAGCTAATCCGCCCGAGAGCACCCGAATCGACTGAAGCTTCACCATGATGCCGGACCATCCGGACGTGTCCCAGATTGTCCGGACCCCAGCCGGACATCTGGACCCCCCTCCGGACATCCGGGCCACCATCGATGTCGCCAACCTCTTTGCCCCATCCAGACCACCTCCCGGACCATCCGGGACCCTGAAGCCCGGATCACCCCGCTGGCCATCCGAATCATCCAGACCACCACCTGCGTGTCCTTTTCAGGCCGAGGCCTATGAACCCCTTCACCCCCCTTTGCCTATATATACGACTCCTCCTTCACTTTTCTAGGAGTAGCAAAGGATTAGCTCATATTAGAGATAGAGCTTTGCTCATCCACCCGGATCTACTCATTCGAGAGAGACCGTTCCTCTTTGGAGAAGATCCACTTTCAAGACCCCCAACGGGAAGAACTCAAGACCTCCTCACGGAGAAGAACCGGTTACCCTATGTATCTTTCCTTGTTGATCATGGATCGTGTATCTCTTTTGTGTTTTGAGGATCTAGCATATGTGTGACAGTATCTTGTTGGTTTGAGTGATTCTCTCATGTTTCCCTTCATGATTTCTCCTCGTGTTCATCGCGGGATCCGCTCCTTTCGTGAAAGATCGTCCATCTCGGGTTCTACCCTACATCATATTGGTATCATGAGCCACGTTGATCACGAATTTGGAGCCCCCACCCCTTCTTTCTAGCCTAGTTTTGTTGATTTTGTCCCAATTTCGAAAATTCCCCACCAAAAATATCCCCATTTTTTGTGATTTCTTGGTATGATGAAGTTTTGTTGATTTTGATCCATGAATTTGTTGTGTTCCAAGTGGATCTAACCATTCCCCACCATCTCCACCTTGAAATCCATCCAAAATCAACGAAATCCTCAAATTTGTCCCCGTTTTCGAATTCATCCCGACCATCCCCGTGCGCAGTTGACATGCCCGGATCATCCGGACATGCCAGGATCATCTGGCCCCTCGCCTGGATCATCTGGCTATCTCTGCCAAAACTGCATTTTGTGCAGTTTTTGACCACTGCCACCTACGCCTCCGCATACCCACTTCGACTGCCACCACCTAACTTCCGCAAACCCTAGACATTTTCCTACCATACCACCGCTCCTCGCTACCACCGTTTGACATCTAATTGTGAGAATTTGAGTTGTGGTTCATCGTTCCCTAGGTTGTTTCGGCTAACTAGGAACGGTTCGACATCGACATCACCGCCGCTCATCTTCGCCACAGACTCGTCATTGACAACAACCACTCAATGATTTTGACACCATCAACCGTAAGCAAGGACGGTAACCTCGACGACTCTTCGTGTACTCCTTGCCTTTGCATTGATAACCATCATAGCCCAATTTTTCATATCTTGCCCATCGAGACTAGCCTTTGAGTATTGCCGGCAACGCCACTTGTGCACATTTGTGGTCATACTTCCCATTGCATACATATCATATCATTGGTCCATATCTTGGTATCATCTTTTGTGTCACAAATTTGTCATCACATAAACAATTGCTATCTTGGTGCTTGAAGTTTTGCATGAGAAAAGAGCTCAAAAGAGGAAGAGCCAAACAAGCTTCTAAGCAAAGAGAAAAGATAAGAAAAGAGCTTATAAGCAAGAACCATAGCATCATACTACATTAAGATTGTCATACTAGATCATCTTGGATCAGATCACCAAAATACCATACACATAGCATACTTGGGATAGAAGTCGTTGAATTTTTGCTTAGTAGGTCGTGCACAAGTCTCGTACCCGCCTATTGTGCAATCGTGCTAGCGTCTCTCTAGATTTATGCAACAAGAGCATTTTCGTGGATTCCACATTTTGGCTCATTCCTTGGTTGCACAACCCCACTTATATATTTGCGTGTGTGTTTCCGTGTACCACATCTTGCTATTGCTCTACTTGTTACATTTGCGACTTTGCGAATATTTTTCAATATTACGGAGTATCACTAACAATTGTGTCAAATTTTGTACCACCATCCTCACCAAGCTCCTCCATAAGCTTTTACTTGTGTAGGTGTGAGAAACCGACAAGAATTGGTACCAATTGTGCTATTTCCTTGTTCCACATTTGAGTGATCATTGATCCATCTTCAACATCGGTCAAGGTACATTTGGTATAAGTTATTCTCTTTCTACCACTCACATATTTGTTTGGAATGATGGATAGGCCAAGTACTTTTACCAACCCACTCTTCATCGAGCAAGACGACGACATGTCCTACTACGTCACAAAGAGCCACCTCTTTGGTGCATAATGAGCTTTGCATCAAGAGCAACAAGCAATAAACGAACGCATCGACAACCTCGCCACCGACTTGTGACTCACCGAGCAACCTACAAGCGACTACTTCGACACATCCATGGCATCTCTCAAGGAGGATATTCAAACCATGATGGCCAAACGCTCTTCTACCTCGTCGTCCTACACAAGAAGGAGCCGCTCAAGTCAACACTCCGACGACCACATCTCCGGCTCAAGTACTCCTACATCGAACACTCTTCGACATGTCACGCGTCAAGATCGTCAAGCAAACCGCAATCCTCTACACAACAACGACTCTCAAGAGCAACGACACCGTCAAAACCAAGCTACTTTTGTGCAAGCATGAGAACGACAATGCCAACGCCATCAAGAAGAGGAAGAGCAAGCTTGACAACACTAAGATGCACAAGATGCCGAGGCACAATGTCAAGAAAAACAACTATGTGAAGCTGAAGCACTTGAGGTGCAACGTGCCCTCCGAGGATGGTGTTGGTGTTGATGGAGGGCTAGCGGATGGCAGCAATGGTGGCCTATTCATCGGCAGCCAACCGGCTGGGTTGGAACGGAGAAATTGCATCGTGTTCATCAGGTGGCAATGGAATGTGTCATGTTCATTGGTAGCCAACTGGCTTGGACAAAACATCTGAAACGAGGCCTAGTGTACCGTAGAATGGAGGAAATGTCCTTCTGTTCGACTACCTATTGTCAAAACGGGATCCTATTCATCGGGAGGGGTCTCGCATACCACAAAACGGAGGACACGTACTTTTCTTGGAGCGCCTATAGTCGAAACAGAATCCTGTTCATCAAGAGGAGTGTGGCGTACCACAAAAAGGAGGAAACATACTTGTTATGGAGCGCCTACCATTGAAACGGGGTCCTGTTCATCGGGAGGGGTGTGGTGTACCGCCAAAAGGGGCTCCATAGGCTACTGTTCATCCACCGTCAATTGCCTCTCGTTCTAGACTCCACGGGGTATTGTTCATCCATCGTCGTCCTCCAGCCTCCACAGGCTAGTATTCATAGAGCCTCCACGGGGTCCTGTTCATCCACCCTCAACCAGCTGGGGTGTGATGGCCTCCTCAGGGTCCTGGTCATCCAGCGGCAACGACCTACTACAAAGGGGTCCAAGACGGCGTCACCACCAGAGCCTTTGACAGGCGAAGACCACTTTTATCAGGATAAGTTGTACTAGCTATCCCCTTTCGAATTGGCCGTTGTTGGCTCCCTTCCCGCTCAATATTTGGGGAGAGGACCAGGGCCTCTATAGGACTAGCCATCACCATAGTTAGGGAGATCGGTCAGATCAAGAGAGACCAGAACAACCACAAGTTCACCGAGCACAAGAACACCTCTCCTCGGGAGGCTATTCTTCCCCTTGTATTGTTCATCCTCAGCCTAAGAGGCAATCCACCACCACACATTGGACTAGGGTATTACACCACAACAGTGGCCTGAACCAATATAAATCTTGTGTCTTTGTGTTGCGAGTCCCTCGAGTTAGCCCGTAAGATGTTAGCAAAGCTAGGACGTGGATCGGTAGGAGGAGATATTCACGCGCACCCTAGTGTTCGAACCTTGAGGGCTTTGCCGGAACCCACGATCCGACAACCTCTATGAGGACTCGTTGGACCGCATCACTGAGATCGTCAGCGCTGCTGGGGCCTCTCTTGCACCATCCCTCTCGCTGCCTCGCCCACCCCCAGCTGTGGGCGATGAGGCTCACGGAGCGCCTCCTCCGCCCCCTCCGCGTCAAGATGGCGCCCTCGTGCCGAGACGCGCGGCTCATGGATATGTTGACAGTCATCATCTCCCTCCTCCCAATCAAATATGGGGCACGGACAACCTTCCTTTCTCGGCAGTGGCGCCCCCTATGGAACTCCAGCCCTCTCGACCTCATAGACACCCACGAGCTCTGCCATAGCTATCGCAAAAGCTTGGATGCGTTCTCCAAGATTCTCAACAGTCACCTTAGCCCAACCAGAGCCCTTAGAATGGGAAAGTTCCATTCCAACAGCAAGGACCGAGCCAAGCTTGATGACTAGTTCTGGTCCCCGGCCCTAGATCACCTCGAGGAGATTACTTTTGATGATGGGCATATGCGGTCACTTCCATGTCCGCACTCCGCCTCACGCCCATGTTGTGCGTCACCAAGTTCAGGAACTGCCATTCCCCCTCCCCCTTAATGACATGCCCGCTCTTATTCTACCGTGACTGAAGCACCTCGAGCTCGTCGTTGTCTACCTCTCAAACTATGACATGGAGCGCCTGCTTCGTGGTTGTACTGCACTCGCGTACCTTCGTCTTCAGGCGATCAATGGGTTGAGTACCTTCCACATCACCTCCATGACTCTCCGGACTATTTATGTGTGTTTGCTAGTGAGGCAGGAAGACATCACAAGATGTGTACCGCGGTATGGTCATTGAGGACACACATGCACTTGAGAGATTACTTGTAGTTGATCAAGAAGGTCCAACAAGAATCAATGTCATTTCTGCGCCGAAATTGACAGTGGTGGGCTACTCGTCTGACAAATACTCCAAACTTGTTATTAGATCCACAACCGTTTAGGTACAACATCCACCTTCTACCTCTCCTTCCACAAATTAACATTATTTCTAATTTTGAAGATGTTTGTTCGTCTGTCATTCAGAAAATGATTCCGACAAGCTTGACCCCGAAACTGCGCACAGTGAAGGTCTTGGCAGTAGAATGTATCGGCCCCAACCAGGAGCAAGTTGTTAGTTTCCTAAGATTCTTTCCGTGCCTCGAGAAGCTATATATCGAGGTGATGTTCCTTTCCTGTTAAATTTTAACCATAAGGGAGTTCAATTTTTGACACCTTTTTCCAAGTTTACAATGACAATGTACTTCGATTTCTGAAGGATTCTTTTGGAGGATTTCAATACATACATGCCCCCTCCATATTGGTTGCTTGATCCATATGGTTACAATCAATAAGCATTTCTCCTTTGGATTCATCTGTACTAGTTTTCTCA
This sequence comes from Triticum aestivum, assembly GCF_018294505.1. Lineage (NCBI taxonomy): Eukaryota > Viridiplantae > Streptophyta > Magnoliopsida > Poales > Poaceae > Triticum > Triticum aestivum. Next base: position 264,257,179 of record NC_057809.1, on the reverse strand, counting down.
GGGAACTTTTCATCCACTCCAACCTCTTGTGAAGAAGGCTACATTTTTCTAGAATGTAATCAAATGCCCATGTTAATCATGTCAGGTCAAAGATGGCATCTTAGTGCATTTTACAAATCCCGCAAACCAAATAGGCATGTAGTAATGTTCCAAACTGCATGTAGGCACTAACACATTTTATTCTTTTGCAGATAAGATTAGGCCCAGTGGTGGATAATGTGATACAATATAACAATTACGTCGAATGCCTAGATTTGCATCTCTCAGAAATTACTTTGAACTCCTACCGAGGGACCTTACCGAAGATTATATTCGCTAGGTTCTTTGTTCTCAAAGCAAGGGTGTTGAAGGAAATGAGGTTTGCCCTACCTTTATTTCGCAAAAATGAATGGTTTGTTGATCAACGCCGGCGCCTGCGGCAGAATGGAATAGGCTCCAAAAATGCTGAATTTCATTTTGGAACTTCAGATGACAGAGTAATCGGAAGACATCGTGTCAACCCCATGCATGAATTCTAAGTGACTGACCCCTTTGCAAAAATTGTGAGGTTTTGAAACCAGATTTAGAAGTGGTAATATTACTTCAAACCTCTACGATATCCATGTTCAGCGGATCAGCACAAGCGTATGCAACTGTTGAGCTGAATTTCATTTGAACAATAGTTTGAACCATGTAATCTTTGAATTTGAGCCATATAACTCTGAATTTGAACCTTGTAATATTTCGAGCTTTTGTGGTACAATCATTGAAATGGCATCGTATGAGACTCGTATATTGGTAGCACTATTTTGTCCTTAATATGAAATCGTCTTAGATTTTATTAGCCATTCTCGAATTTGTTTACCTTGTCGATCTCACAGCGCACGATCTGTATAGCTAACTGGACTACAATCTTCGACATTATTGCACACAGTTGGTTTCTTCCACCGTGTGCCCTATAGAGCGCATAATTAATTATCGCACCCGAGTGTCCAACATCACCCTTCTATGTAACTTTGACATCATCACCCACTGGTAAACTTATGACCAAAGGTATTCCACACACTTTGTTTTTACAAAGCATTTTTCCAATAAACGCCCACGATTTGTCCCTCTTCTAGCCGACGCGTGGCCAAACTAGCTGGGCGGGAAGCTTGCGCAGTAAACTATGCGGTAGCGCGGGAACAGTCTCACTGACGATATATTTTGGGCCTCTTCAAGCCCACACATGCGGTGCGGTGTTCTCAAGCATGCACTAGAATCCTCCGCTTTGAATGTCGTGACAAGACGTGACGATTACAGGTCGGCTTGTCCCCATTTATTACAGCGGCCATTTAACCCTTGTGTCTCTTCAACCTTTTGATCGCTCCCCACCATTGCAAGAAGTACACCCACCACGAGAAATTCATAGAGGCTATCCTGCGCAGCTCCGACGGCGCTCCGAGCGGCTGCCCACGACGAGCAGCAGTTCACCATGCGTGCCGTGGTGGACATCCACAAAAGGTTCATGGACCTCTCGATGGTGTACACCAACGACCCGGTCTGTTTGGAGCACACCATCCATATCATGGAGCTGTTGCTTGCCGAGGAGAAGTACAAGGTGGTCAGGTTCAACCTCGAGTACACCCGCGCTCGTGCTGGGTCTCGTCCCAAGGTTGCCTTCACCCAGATGTGCGTGCGCCACCACGTCCTCGTCTACCACTACTGCTTGGGCACAAGGCCTTGCGAGCATTTCGCTAGGTTTGTCAACAACCCCCACTACATGTTCACTATGGTGGACATCACCAACGATGTAAAGGTGCTCGAGAATTCGGGCATCGCCTGCCAGAATCTTTTCGACATTCAGGGCCAATAGAAGATCTGGGGCAGCAAGGAGCATGAGAAGGACTCACTGGTTCACCTCGCCGAGGCCATGATCGACCCCTACTACAGAGACATGTAGGATTCGTGCATCAAGGACAAGTGTGCTTGGCACTCGGCCTAGATGGAGAAACTCGACAAAGCTCATGTCGTGTATGCGGCCAGGGAGGCGCACACGAGCTACGACATGTACAGGCGGATCGTTGACATGAGGAAGTGCCTCCTTCCCCAAAACGGTTAGGGATCCAGCCGGAAGCAGAGCAATGACAAGCATCGTTGCAACAATAAGTAGATGATTAGATCCTCATTTCTCCTACTTTAGTATGCATGTAATTGCTTAATTTAGTGTGTGGAAATGTTATGTGTGTAGTCACTTCTGTAATTGTGTGCTTAATTTGGTTATGCAATGTTGTCTTTTTAAGTATATATGTTGATTCTCTGTAGACAAAGCGTGGATGTTGTGCAGACAAAGAAAATCACATCACACACGGACTAAACAATTGTATACCAGCGATCGTTTGCTCACACAACACTCGGCTTGTTAGCAATAATCATCTGTGTTGTTATCTGTCTTCACACATGTTTCCGATTACAAACATGTTTGCTGCGTATCAAACACATCTTGTAAAGTTGAACCATTTCTGTTCTCTTGTCTCAACGCAAATAGTTCATCCGAGTGAACCGCATGCCGTATATCGCACATACCTTGATCTAGCTGACCGTTTCTTTTTTTTGCCTAATCCCAAACAGTTCATCCGAGTGAACTGTATGATGTATATCGCACACCCCTTCGTCTGGCTACCCATTTCTTTTGTTCCTCGTCATCGCAAGTAGTTACTTAAACTGAACTGTATGCCCTGCATCGCACACGCAACTAAAATATGAACCATGTTTGATGCATCATCCATCAGAAAAGTTTTGCACCTTTTTGACAGTTTTTTACACCACCGTTTGTGATATTGCATCGCACACAGTTTCGTCGAAGGGTCTCTGATCGTAGTGTCGCGTTAGCATCATCCTGTAGTAGTGGCAAGATTACAAAGGTGTCAAAATCCCTATGCCCACAAATGGCCATCTATGCACTAATGAAAATGGTATAGACTTCGATCAAAAGGTATACCGCTCCATGATTGGCTCTTTATTGTATCTATGTCTATCTAGGCCAGATATTATGCTTAGTGTTTGCATGTGTGCCCGTTTTCAAGCTACACCGAAGGAATAACACCATAAGGCTGTGAAACATATTCTTCGATATCTAGCTCACACTCCAACACTTGGATTATGGTATCCCAAGGGCTCGGCTTTTGATCTCATTGGATATTCTGACTCTGACTATGCTGGTGATCATGTGGATCGCAAGTCAACATCAGGCACATGCCATTTTCTCAGACGATCCTTGGTATGTTGGTCCTCAAAGAAGCAAAACTGCGTATCACTCCCTACAGCTGAAGCTGAGTACATTGCTGCTAGTTCTTTTTATGCTCAATTGCTATCGATGAATCGAACCCTCATGGACTACAACATCAACATGAAGAATGTGCCACTCTACTACGACAATGAGAGTGCCATCAAGATTTCTCATAACCCAGTTCAGCGCTCAATAACTAAGCACATCCAGACTCATCGTCATTTTCTTTGTGATCATGTGTTGAAGGGTGACATCTCCATTGAACATGTGAAGACTGAAGAACAGCTAGCGGATATCTTCACTAAGCCCTTGGATGAGAAGAGATTTAGCAAGTTGCGGTGTGAGCTAAATATCTTAGAATCTTAAAATGCTCTTTGAAAGGACACACATCCTAACACTTATGCAAAATTGATGACTTAGTTGTGCAACAGACGAAGTAACGTTTTTCTTCAATCAATGAAGACTAACCCTCCAAGTGTGAAGAAATTAATGAAGAATTTGATTCTCAGAGTCCTACGACAATTTTATGCGGCATCTGAAGTCATCATTCTTATATGGTGGGTCATGCCACCAACAAAAGTTGAAAATCTTCAAAATTGATTTTTTCATCATTTTGCAAATTCTTCAAATTTCCAAATTCCTCAATTGGTCAAATCCTTCAACTTTGCAAAATCTTCACCTTTTTGAGTGATGTTCTTCATTGAATATATATATATATATATATATATATATATATATATATATATGAGTTTTCATGTCCTGAACAGCATTCACTTATTGCTAATTCTTCAAGTTAATTTTTCTTCTAAGTGAATGTGATCGGACTCGTTCCCCCTCTATGCTAAACTCAACCCAGTCTTTTTACAAATTCTTCATGTGCATTCTATTTGAAACCTGTTCAAAATCTTCACAACGTCCTTGTCAGCTGCAGCATTTGTGAATGAAACGTTAAAATTTTCATATCTGAATTTTCGGCTTTTGCCGGTCAAACCATTCTGCATCACACGATAAGATTAAACTAATCACCCATGATCTACCACAATCTTCACCTCTATGTACATGGGTGACTGATGTCACTAGCATAGCAAGGGTCAGGGGCACGTTCGTCCAATTTCTTCGGACGGAAATTTTTTCATCGTGGCTATAAATACCCTCCCTTGCTTAGACCTCATTTACTCCGCTCGACCTCTCCTCGCTCGAGCTCGCAGACCTAGCACCGCCGCTACAATCCATCATCGCCGGTGAGGAAGAGCTTAACTACCTCGACCTCATCACCATCGTACTCGTGCCGGCCATGGAAATCTTCACTCTGCCACCGCTATAGCTGTCTCCCGCTGCCAAGTTAGGGCGTGGGAGATCTAAAAGGACGAACATCTCCACCGACAATCCCAGTTCATCGTTTTCTTCATTCAGGGTAATTAAAATCTGATTTTACTTCCCTACTTTGATTCTGATGATTTCTACAAAATCTTTAAAAGGTGTTTATTCTTCAACTTTCGTATCCTTACACACCCAGTTGCATCCGTTCTTTATTTGTTTCTCTAAGCTATGTTTTTCTTCAAGATTCCTCAATTGTGTGGATTTTCAAATATATACAACTTTGGAACCTAAGTCAAGAACGCTTAGTGAAATTCCTTCACACACCCACGGTCAATTTCCTCAAACTTGATCCTTTTGAAAAATTTCTGAGAATGCATATGACCTCTCACTAGTGCGCGAAGGTCCTAAACAAAAAGTTTTTAACCCCTTTTCATGACGGCATTCGAAACCGTCGCCAAGTGAGTGTGGGCGATAAGGGGGTCCTTCCCACACGACCCAGAAACCATTTGGGATATGCCCTCTTGGCACACACGCTCGGCAAAATGAGGTCATGTGCGACCGGCGAGCACTCAAATACAGAAATACATACAGTAGTGCTCATAAAATATAATTATACATGAGAAATCATTTTTGATAGTAAGTACATCCCACACAGTCAGTCACCACTAAATGTTTCCGTTCGCGTATACATATCACACAGTCACTACAAGGAAAATGTTTACACAAGGTGGCGTAACGCAAATAGTTTTGAAGAGAATGTCGTGTGTGATTGTTCATTGATCCAACACGGTTTATTCCTAGAAACTGTGTGTGTTGCCTGAGGTCATCACTAAGGGAGTCCTGGACTAAGGGGTCCTCGGGCATCCGGCCTATTGGACATGGGCCAGGCTGATGGGCTATGAAGATAGAAGACCGAAGATTCTCACTCGTGTCTGGATGGGACTCTCATTGGCGTGGATGGGAAGCTTGGCATTCGGATATGAATATTCCTTTCTATGTAAACGACTTTGTACAACCCTAGTCCCCTCCGGTGTCTATATAAACCGGAGGGTTTAGTCCGTAGAGACAATCGTAATCACATAGGCTAGACTTCTAGGGTTTTAGCCATTACGATCTCATGGTAGATCAACTCTTGTAATACTCATATTTATCAAGATCAATCAAGCAGGAAGTAGGGTATTAGCTCCATAGAGAGGGCCCGAACCTGGGTAAACATTATGTCCCCTGTCTCCTGTTACCATCATCCTCAGACACACAATTCGGGACCCCCTACCTCAGATCTGCCGGTTTTGAGACCGACATTGGTGCTTTCATTGAGAGTTCTGTTATGCCGTCATCAGAAGATTCGATGGCTCCATCCATCATCTACAACAATGCTGCCCGGGGGGATGTCTTTCTCCCAGGCCAGATCTTCGTATTCGGCGGCTTCACATTGCAGGCCAACTCGCTTGGCCATCTAGAGCAGATCGACAGCTATGCCCCTGGCCGTCAGGTCAGGTTTGGAAGCTTGAACTACGTCGCTGATATCCGCGGAGACTTGATCTTCGACGAATTTGAGCCCATGGCAGCCACTCCCTACCATCGCGATGAACATGACCTAGATCTTTCATCAGACTATACCCAGGAGATTGCGCATGTAAGCGCTCTGGCCCTAGATCCGGAGCAGCTTGCGCTATCCGAAGACGGGAGGCTTGACCCCTCCATGAAAGCCGCAGACTCAGCGGTGTTGGAGATGCACACAGACCCAACCTCGAGCGGGATATGCGTCGTCGGACCACCGGATTCATCTCCGGTCACTGGCTCCGAACTACGCGCATCCGTCTCTGCCAAGCCTTACCCAGCACCGATCGTTGAATTTAGTTCCGCGGACATCTTCCGGCACTCACCTTTAGGCGATGTGCTAATCTCATTAAAAACCCTCTCTTTAGCAGGGGACTCACAGCCGAATTATATCCGATTTGAACTGGGGGCTAATGACGGGGACTTTCGCTTCCCACCCACCTCCGACTTAATAGCCACTATCGAAGATCTAACCGACATGCTCGACTATAACTCCGGACATCGACGGTATGGACGACGATGCCGAAGAGGAGCTGGCCCAAAACCCGCCATTTACCGGGCGCTGGACGGCCACTTCCTCCTACGACGTATACATGGTGGATACACCCAAAGAAGTTAACGGCGATGACAAAGAAGACCCAGTGGAAGATAAAACCCCTGCGATACAGCCAAGGTGCCGACGACAGTGGTGCCACTCTAAGTCATGCCGTGAAAAAGACAGCAATATCGACACATGAGAAAACAATACTCTAGACGATGCTGGAGACAATGAATACCCCGTTGAGCCAGCTTCCAATCAGGCCAAACGGGAAGATGGGCGAGTCATCCCAGATGAACAGGTTGTGCACGAATACTCGGAGGACAACAATTATCTTCCACTCTCCAAGGATGAGGTGAGCCTAAGGAACGAGGATTTTATCATGCTTGAGGAACCTCTCGAGCAGGAAGGCTTCAAGCGCTGGCTAATAGCCACTGCAAGGAGCCTGAAAAAGAAACAGCAATAGCTTCAAGTTGATCAAGATCTGCTCAATGATAGATGGACTAACATCCTAGAAGCCGAGGAATACTGCCTCAAGCGACCTCTCAAAAGTTACGCGAAGCACAATTACTACCTCAATTCGATGACGAGGCATTGGAGCCCGTGCCATCAGCTCACAATGCGGCTGACTGACCACTACGTGGTTGGGACAAAGCGGCAACCCAAGCCGAACACCAGCCCGCACTACCTCGCCGTCAAGGCAGAGACAAAACTGCTCAAGGATACACATATGATCTCCGGCAGGGCCTGAAGAATAAAGCAGGCCCGACCAGATCGATCTACGGATCACGAGGGCATGCCTCGAGGTGCGACGATGGCTATCAAGCCAAACATGGCAAGCACAATTATGCCCGAGCCGGAAACCGCAGACGGACTCCATCCAAACTACATCGCGACCTGGCCCGATATAGAGGCGCCGCACACCCCCTCTGCTTCACTGTTGAAGGAATGGAACATGAATTTCCAGAAGGTTTCAAACCCGTGAATAATGAATCATATGACGGAACCACAGATCCTGCGGTATGGATTGAAGACTTTATGCTCCATATTCACATGGCCCGCAGCGATGATCTTCATGCCATCCAATGCTCCCCCTAAAGCTCAAGGGGCCAGCCTGACACTGGCTGAACAACCTGCCTAAAAACTCCATTGGTAGCTGGGAGGACTTGGAAGAAGCCTTCATTGACAACTTCCAAGGTACATATGTTCGACCTCCGGACGCTGACGACTTAAGTCACATAATCCAACAGCCCGAAGAGTCGGCCAGGAAATTCTAGACTTGATTCTTAACCAAAAAGAACCAGATCGTCGACTGTCCGGATGCCAAATCCCTAGCGGCATTTAAATATAGCATCCGGGACGAATGGCTCGCCCGACACCGCCAAGAAAAGTCGAAGTCCATGGCAGCCCTCACGGCACTCATGACCCGCTTTTGCACAGGCGAAGATAGCTGGCTAGCCCGTAGTAGTAACAATGCAAGTGAACCTGGCACTTCGAAAGACAGAAATAGCAACGGCAAGCCCCGATGCAACAGTCATAAGTGTCGAAGCAACAGGGATAATACCGATGACACGGCGGTTAACGCCGGATTCAGTGGATCCAAGTACGGTCAGTGGAAGAAGCCATATAAAAGAAATAATCAGGGCCCTTCCAACCTGGACCGCATGCACGATCGCCCATGTCAGATCCATGGCACCCCTGATAAACCAGCCAATCATACCCATAGGAGTTGTTTGGGTCTTCAAACAGGCCGACATGTTAAATGTCGAAGACAAGGAGAAGGGGTCGCAAAGCGAGAACGACGACGAGGAGCCCCGTCCACCGAACACGATATACGCCACCCATATGCCCAAGAGGGAGCGCAAACGCACGCTCGGGGACGTCAATGCGATAGAGCCAGTCACCCCAAAATTCAAACCATGGCCGTCATGCCCGATCACCTTTGATTGTAGGGACCATCTGACCAGTATCCGTCATGACGGGTCAGCCGCACTGGTCCTCGACCCAAGAATTGATGGATTTCACCTCACACAAGTCCTCATGGACGGCGGCAACAGCCTCAACATGCTTTACCAGGATACAGTGCGCAAAATGGGCATCGATCGATCAATGATCAAGCCCACCAAAATTACCTTTAAAGGAGTTATACCAGGTGTAGAGGCCCGCTGCTCGGGCTCCATCACATTGGAGGACGTCTTCAGATCTCCGGGCAATTCCGAAGTGAGGAGTTAATCTTCGATATCATCCCCTTCCGTAGTGGCTATCACACACTGCTCGGATGAACTGCGTTTACCCGATTCAATGCGGTGCTGCACTATGCTTATCTCAAGCTCAAGATGCCCGGACCACGTGGTGTCATAACAGTGAATGGAAATACGGAGCGCTCCGTCTGTATCGAGGAGCACACCGCTACCCTGCCAGCAGAGGTACAAAGCGGCCTCCACAAGCAGAACCTTAATTCGGCAGCCATACTCCCAGACACTATCAAACGAGTCCGGACTACTCTGCGCCAGGACAGCCCAGCTCATCAAGAGCTCAACTAGCAATACAACCTCCGTCCCAGACCACACCAAGTGGTCGCGTTCGCGCCGCACGTACATAACTACGCACTCAAAATACTATGGGCATAGACGGAGGCATAACTAGATTGTGATCCATAATATGGCTTGACCTCCCCTGGACACACATGCTTGCACTTTTTTTTCTCCTCTTCAAGTTTCTTTTCCGCAGGCCCCTCTCGACGGCCCCGTAATCGGTCCTTTCGAAGGATGGACACACCAAGGTGGCAAGTAGCACAGATGTGTGGGGGAATCTCTAGATGTTCTTCTCAACGATCATTCTACCTACTTTCAGGACCCGTGCCCAGCTCCTCTTGGGTCTTGGCATGTTAAATAACCACTGTTGCTTATCACACCATTTTTACAAAATACACTTTGTGATATTAACCAAACTATAATGGAAACTGTTTGTAGCCCAACTTCTGTGGCACTAGTTTTCTCTTTTGATAATCTTATCAAATCACAACTGTACACTTTGGTACGCTTTAATCCACCAGGGGCTTCACTATGCCGCATAACAGGGCAAAAAGTCCGAACACTTTTACAGTACAATTTGGCACCCCGAATTTAGCATTATATGCATTGGCTCCGAATCATGTCTTTTGTCAATAGTTGGGTTGCCTGGCTCCTGTGCTTACTACCTTACGTTTCGCTATATCGGCTAGGGTAGTAAAGGGAGAACTATTGCGATTGTGTCCTAGTTTATTCGGATGAGCACCTTAGTAGAGAAAGCCGAAAATTGACTGTCATGATGTGGCGAGAGCCGGTCAGCTCTTCGAAGGTTTCAAATCTTTAGCGATTTTTTCTACATTGTGCGATGAATCGGTTCCTATCCGATCAGGTGTTTACAGCACACTAGTATGGACACTAGGGGTTGCACCTAATTTTTTGTCAAACTCCTATGGCTAAGTGAGGGTGATAAAGCCACATAGTCCGATTGCCTGGTTTGTTGCGCTAAACACATCTCCTTCAAGGACCAAATTCTTAGATAAAGAGTGTTTAGATTCATCCCGAACACCCCCGTACTACCTATGTGGGGGCTGAAGCCGAGGACTGGCGAACTCTCAAACTTGATATAACGGCCGCAAGGAGGTAAAACTTTAAATAATAAACAACAAAGCATTACATTACATATCAAGCCTTGTTTTCATCATACCGGACGAGATTACATGAATGTATTCATTCAAACATAATGTCCTTGGCACATTGCTCCGCCACAATGCGGGATCCCTTCAGAACATCTTCAAAATACCACTCGGGCGTGTCGTGCTCATTGCCTGCGGGTGGTCCTTCGGTCGCAAGCTTGACGGCGTCCATCTTCACCCATTGTATCTTAACACGGGCAAAGGCCATCCGCGCACCCTCTTTGCAGACCGACCGCTTGATGGCGTCAAGCTGAGGGCAGGCATTGACCAGCCGCTTCACGAGTCCGAAGTAGCTGCTGGGTATAGCTTCTGCAGGCCACAACCGGATTATTAAATCCTTCATGGCGAGTTCGGCCACCCTATGCAGCTCGACCATCTGCTTCAGCTGGTCGCCAAAAGCCACCGGATGTTCTGGCGCAAAATATTGTGACCAGAACAGCTTCTTCGTTGAGGTCCCCTCTTCGGCTCGGAAGAATGTCATAGTGTCAGAAACACTGCGGGGCAGGTCCGCAAACGCCCCTGGAGAACTCCAAATCTGGGTTAGCATGATATATCTCTTCTTCACATACTTGCTCTGCATAATAAAAGCCTTACCCACTGCAATTTTCTTAGCCTCCTGGATTTCCTAGAGGGCACCCTGGGCTTCCACCCGGGCCTCTTATGAACTTTGATAGGCCTGGGCAAGTTCGGACTCTTGGTCCATATTCTTGCGCTCCAAGGCCTCGCACTTCTTCACGGCGTCTTGCGGCTCCTGCTGGACCTCGCCGACCCTGGCCTCATGCTTTTCGTGGGCGGCCTGCTCATCTGCCGCCCTCTTCTAGGCTTCGGCCAGCGCTGCCTTGAGGGTTTCCACCTCGGACGCCGCCCCTACAAATTATCACACGATCAACACAAGCAATTCATATCTTGCTATATTTTAATAGGTCGTTACATACCCTGCTTGTCCGCCAACTGCTTTTTCGCACGACCGAGCTCTTCCTCGGTCTGCTCCAGCTTCTGCTTCAGTCCAGAGACTTCGGCAGCATGAGAAGTCGTGGCTAGCAGTGACGCCTGCGTATTCATATAGACATACATGGTTAGTCTCCTGCAAAAAACGATTTGATCCTCTGTTCGGCTTTTCTTTCCGAATCCCGAACAGAGTCTCAGGGGCTACTATCTATACTATGACTTCCTTTTCACAAATTGCATTGCTTACCTCAAAGCCTGTTAAAAGGCTTGTGCAGGCTTCGGTCAGTCCGCTCTTCATGGACTGAATCTTCTCAATAACCGCACCCATGAGGGTGCGGTGTTCCTCTACGATGGAAGCGCTTCACAGCGCTTCCAGTAAAGTATCCGGTGCCTCTGGTTGGACAGAGGTCACCGGCGGAATGGGCACACCTCCTTCCGATGAAGGAGGTAGCTTGCCGGATTCCGGAGCCGTATAGGTCTCCTGAACCGTATTCAGCTGGGGGCCGAATTGGACATGGCCCCCATCGCCAGTCCCCATGGGGATTTGCTCCCCCATGTGTCCGGTGGCCGAGGTCTCGCCCTCTGGCGCCATCCTGACGGCCTCCTGCGTCTGTCCCTGGCCGGGGATCCTTCAGGACAACACCTCGGTGTCGTCTATGGCCCTGGGAGAGGAGGTCGTCGGAGGGCACCCGCTGTCCATGACCTTCGGGTCCAGCGAGTTACCTGAAGACAAGGATCTCTCGTGGGCAGAACGAGCCGGACTGCAAATGCATGATTCGACATGTTAAAATTATGAAGTAAAGAGGCGGATATATGAATGCGTCAGGGTCTTCGGATACTCACGATTCGGCCAGGGGCTTATCTCGAGGGCGCCGTTCTGGGCTGCTATCGACGTCCCACACAGAGCTATCCACGAGGGAAGCCTTTCCCTTCTTGGCGCCTCCGCTTCCAGATCTGTGGAAGCCGCCCTCTTCCTTCACCCCTTAGGGAGGGGGAAGTTGCTCTTTCCTCCTCTTTCTCCTCGTCGTCGTCTTCGGCGACGGAGTGAGTTTCGGCGTCTTTGGAAGCCACGTCCAAAGTACCCTTGGGACGGAGGCTACCTCTAGTCCCGTTAGCCTTCTTCTTGGCCTTCTTCTCCAGCGCCTTGTAGGGCACCGGAACCAGCATCTTCGTCAGACGCGGGATGGCTGGATCCTCGAGCAGCGGAGCCGGACACTGAATCCGCTCCGCCTTCTTCATCCAAGCCTGAAAAAACAAATGGGGAAGTTCGGACACCCTCCTTGAATAAGCAAGTAAGGAATACACCTTGAAACAATGGAAAACTTACCAAACTGGCGGGATGGGCCAGGTCGTGCCCACGATCCTTAGTGGTCTTCAGCCACGTCTCGTTGGCCTTGAAGAGCACCTTCCAGATATCTTTGTGTGTAGTTCCAAAGAACCGTTGCAGGGTCTTGTGCTCGGCCGGATCGAACTCCCATAGGTGGCAAGTCCGGCTCTGGCATGGAAGGATCCGCCGGACTAGCATCACCTGAATTACATCGACAAACTTGACGTTCTTGTCCATCATGCTCCTAATGCGCATCTGGAGCGCTGTCAGCTCGTCCGACGAAGACCAATCCAGGCCCTTCTCCTGCCAGGAGATAAGCCGCATTGGGGCCCTGGATTTGAATTAGGGAGCCGCGGCCCAGGTAGTGTCGCGGGGCTCTGTGACGTAGAACCACAATTTCTGCCACCCCTTGACGGTCTCCACAAAGGTGCCTTTGGGCCACGGGACGTTGGACATCTTGCTCACCATGGCACCTCCGCACTCCGCGTGCTCGCCACCCACCACCTTCGGCTTCATGTTGAAGGTCTTCATCCACAGTCCGAAGTGGGGGTGGGGATGCGGAGGAAAGCCTCACACACGATGATGAACGCCGAGATAGTGAAGAAGGAATTTGGGGCCAGATCACGGAAATCTAGCCCATAGTAGAACATGAGTCCTTGGACAAAGGGGTGGAGTAGAAATCCGAGCCAGCGGACAAAGTGGGGGATGAAAACTACCCTCTCATGGGGTTCCGGGGTAGGGATGAACTGTCCCTCGGTCGGAAGCCGATGGTCGACCTCCTTGGCCAAATACCTGGCCTCCCGAAGTTGGGTGATGTCTTTTTCCTTGACGATGGAGGCCATCCACTTGCCCTGTGCTCCGGACATGGTTGGAGTGCTTTCTTGGGGCAGGAAAGATGAGAACTTGGGTGCTAGAGGTCGAGAGTGGGTAGGCGGAAAGAGATAAGGCGTGGGTGGAAGAGATGAATCCTTATCTCCTTATAAAGGCAGAGAATATCAAGCGCCTCCCCACTTGCCATGAAACTGGCTTATTCCCCATAGGCCGTGGGGTGACACGGTTGGATTACCCATACCCGTATTGATGAGAATCCCGCAATAAGGGGACACGATCTCGAAATATGGAGCGGTAGGCCGAGAAATGGTTCAAAATGATAACCGGGCAGGGACATGATGTCACGTTACAAAAAGTTGTCAGCAGATTGGACTCGTGAAATATTATACTCTCTGCGGTGGTGTTTGGTACTTGTTTTGCAGATCAGGACATGTTCTTTGTGTTCGAAGACTATGTCGGAGTATTCGGAGGAGGAACCCGCCTTGCAATGCCGAAGACAATCTATGCACCGGACACCTCGTCATTGAAGCCTGGTTCAGGGGCTACTAAAGGAGTCTTGGACTAAGGGGTCCTCGGGTATCCGGCCTGTTGGACATGGGCCGGACTGATGGGCTATGAAGATACAAGACCGAAGATTCTCACTTGTGTCCGGATGGGACTCTCCTTGGCATGGATGGCAAGCTTGGCGTTCGGATATGAAGAATCCTTTCTATGTAACCGACTTTGTACAACCCTAGTCCCCTCCGATGTCTATATAACCCGGAGGGTTTAGTCCGTAGAGGCAATCGTAATCACATAGGCTAGACTTCTAGGGTTCTAGCCATTACGATCTCGTGGTAGATCAACTCTTGTAATACTCATATTCATCAAGATCAATCAAGAAGGAAGTAGGGTATTACCTCCATAGAGAGGGCCCGAACTTGGGTAAACATTGTGTCCCATGTCTCGTATTACCATCAACCTCAGATGCACAATTCAGGACCCCCTACCCGAGGTCCGTCGGTTTTGACACCGACAATCACCCACGGTGGTTTCTCATTAACCGCTTGTAATAGGAAAACCCAATTAGCAAGCTAATTGGCCAATTAGCGGGCTAATTTCCCTATTATTAATAATCCATTTACTAATCTAATTGACATTCATATTAAGAAAATAATATATTCCATTTCCATATTAAGGAAGCAGGATTTCATAATTGAAATACATCAGAGTACAACATGATATAGCTTCAGCACTCAGCTACCCCATTACACAACTGTACTAGCAGGAAGTTTCACATGAAACATCTAGAACCTTTCGAAATTAGCATCATAGACGGTACATAGAGAGATGCATCTCATCTGGAAAATTGCTGAAGCGGAAGGCGAATATTGAGCCTTCATTCATGTTGAAGGCTTTGCAACTTTAGGCCAATGCTTGTGGATGATTGACCATCCATCCTTCAACCTCTTCAGGAACACTTCAATATTGAACTGTGGGTGTTGTATGAAAACTTTCCTCGCCTCCTAACCACAGAGGTGGTTTGAGAGGTAATCATCAGTGAATCCTGAAAACAAGGATGTGCATAAATATCTTCTCTATATTGGAAATGGGGCAAAGGAATACAAAAAGGCAAGGTATAATAGTTAGTACCATCTTGTAAACCTCAGTGCTTCCCATTGTTTCCCTGCAACACATATCAGGTAGTTAGTCATCAGGTTAAGTAAGGGTTCGCATGCTATCAGTAAAATAGGTTGATGATAAATAAGCACATTGCAGATTCATCAGATTAATTCAAGCCACATGGAAAACCCATTTATCCAAACCAAGCATGATTAAGAACTAGGAAACATATCACTTGTATATGTTTCTCATGTATTAAGTGCAGCCAAATTCGATTTATTCCTCACATAGTATACAATAACAGAATGCATCCACAACAATTGAACATCACATTGCAGAATTGAACCAAGCAGTTAGCTAAACACCACAACAAATGAACCAGACGTTAACTGAGCACCACATTGAACAATATAACATACTCCTAATAGAAGATCAGACAGTTAACCAAACCAAGCATGCTTAACAACATGGAAATATATCAATTGTATTTGTTTCTCATGTATTTAGTACAACTAAATTCAATTTATTCCTCACATGGTATGCAATAAGAGAATGCAACCACAACAATTGAACATCGCATTACAGAATTGAACCAAGCAGTTAACTAAACACCACAACAAATGAAGCAAATGTTAACTGAGCACCACATTACACAATATAACATACTCCTAATAGAAGATCAGATAGTTAACCAAACCAAGCATGCTTAACAACTTCGAAATATAGCAATTGTATTTGTTTCTCATGTATTTAGTACAGCCAAATTTGATTCATTCCTCACATGGTATACAATAAGAGAATGCAGCTACAACAATTGAACATCGCATTACAGAATTAAACCAAGCATTTAACTAAACACCACAACAAATGAACCAAACGTTAACTGAGCACCACATTGCACAATACAACATACTCCTAATAGAAGATCAGATAGTTAACCAAACCAAGCATGCTTAACAACTTGGAAATATAGCAATTGTAATTGTTTCTCATGTATTTAGTACAGCCAAATTTGATTTATTCGTGACATTGTATAAAATAACAGAATGCAGCCACAACAATTGAAGATCGCATTGCAGAATTGAACCAAGCATTTAACTAAACACCACAACAAGTGAACCAAGCCACAACAAATAAACCAAGCAGTTAAGTAAACACCAATTGAACAATATAACATACTCCTAATAGAAGATCAGATAGTTAACCAAACCAAGCATGCTTAACAACTTGGAAATATTGCACCATGAAGAATTGAACATCAGATTTGCAGAATTGAACCAAGCAGTTAATTGAACACCACATTGCACGACCTATAGAACATATACACTATAGTAGAAGATTGCATGGTGAAAGTAGATATCACAGTTCACTAGAATTTGTTAAGGAAAGGTAGTAGCTAGCAAACTGAACATGGGTCCTTATAGTGAGCTAATAAGACAAGCTACTCCTCATTGTCGGAGATATCGATGATGATTGGCTCCTTGGACATGGAAGAGGGCGAGGCCTCCGCATCGTGGGTGCCCTCGTTGTAGTGGTGAGTTGCCTGAGCCGCTCCGGGCACCAACCTTCTGGCTCTCGAGATGAGGTAATCATGTGCACGCTGAGAAAACACCTCGTAGTCTTCGTCGAAGGCACCGACGGTGGCCTCGAGAAAACGCCACGAGCTGTCGTTTAAAGCAGCCAACCACGTCGCGGCGTCGGCGCGCGAGGCGTCAACGGTGAGGTGCTCCTCCAAGATCTGGGGGTCGGCACGAACAGAAGTCATCGCGACCTCATCCGTGCGTGCGGACGCGATTTGCTTCTCCGCTGCCAAATGCTCCTTGAGGTCCTGGCTATACTGCGTGCACCATGGTTTAGGCCAACGCTTATTTGGTGGAGGGGTCAGTGATTTGGGTGGAAGGTGTCGCGCTCGCGCCAGCAGTCAGGGCATGTGGGATGTCGAAGAAGGAGGAGGATGGGGTTGGGTGTGGATTACCTGCCTGGATAGGCGAGGCCGAGTAGCATGAAGGAGGGTCACTGGCGAGGAGGCGGCGGCACTACAAGCAAGGAGTGAAGGTTTCAACTTGGAAAGGAAGGTGGAAAGAGCGGAAATGTGGCTTTTGGTAAGGGGGTGGGCGGGGAGGTAGATATTTCTGCGGAAGCCAAAAATTTGGAATCGTTTCAGACAAAAAACTGGCGCGCAAAGTGACATCGGACATGGTCCCTTATTCAGACACGGCCCGAAGATATTTTGTGTTGCATCTCACACGGTTCGTTATAATAAACTGTGTGGGGTCTACTTGATTTTTGGTCTTGATTTGAATTATATAATGGGGTCATAGTGGCCATGGACGGTGTTTGAATTGCTAGACCTTTTATCTGCAGGTATCATAAAAGAATTAGAATCATTCAGGGTTCGTTTGGACATTTTTATGCATTAAGTGAGTTTTCAATGCATTTATGTGCATAATTCAAATTTGAACTACATGCACATGCTCCAGTGCATATAAATCCGTTGAAAAATCAAATCTTTGTCCTTGGGTGCATGCTTAGGTCCCATGCAAGAAATGGGAATTAATTTCAAACACCATGGCTCTATTGATTGCCGGCAAAACATTGAGATGCCTGGTTTTTAAATTATAGTAAATCCAAAACTCGTCTGAAATTCATGAAACTTGGCATGCTATCATGGAGCAGCATCAACATGTCTTGATACAAATTTTGTCCCATTTGGGGCAGGTTTGGGTATATGCTTCTCACAAACCGGAGCTTCTCACAACAAGCATGATGGTTTTCGGTAGGGAACATCCCACCTTTGGGGACGAAACGATATCCATTGCCTCTTATTGCTTTCCAGTTTTTGTTCTCGTGTCAACATAGAACAACAGGAGTGTTGTGTGATTTTTTGTGATTTTTCTGGGTTCGTTTGGAAAATTTTATGCATTAACTGAGTATTCAATGCATTTATGTGCATAATTCAAATTTGAACTACATGCGCATGCTCTAGTTCATATAAATTGGTTGAAAAATCAAATCTGTGTCCTTTGGTGCTTGCTTAGGTCCCACACAAGATATGGGAATGAATTACATACACCAGGGCACCGTTGATTGCCGGCAAAACATTAAGATGCCTAGTTTTTAAATTCTAGTAAATCCAAAACTCGTCTCAAATTCATGAAACTTGGCATGCTATCATGGAAGGGCACCTGGCATGCTGTGGTATTTTTTGTGTCCATTTTGAGAGAAGGTGCACTCGAATAATGATTGCCAACAAAGGCATTCTAAAAAAATAGCTGCCACTTTAATATCTCAAACATTTGTATAATTCAAACCATGTGCGTTCGGTTAACCATTCACGTGATGCCACGTATCTAGGTTTTAATGGCTATAGGAGGTGCCGTGTGGACAGCTGCTTGACAGAACGGGAGGCATGCGAGCGTAGTCTGGTGTGTAGGCTCACCAGGAAGCGTACAAGCTGTTCAACGCAACATCTGTGCATCTCCTCAATGCAAACGGTTCAGATTACAGTATGCAAATTAAAGCCAGATGTCAGTGTCAAAACTGGCGGATCTCGGGTAGGGGGTCCCGAACTGTGCGTCTAAGGCGGATGGTAACAGGAGGCGGGGGACACGATGTTTACCCAGGTTCGGGCCCTCTCGATGGAGGTAATACCCTACGTCCTGCTTGATCGATCTTGATGATATGAGTATTACAAGAGTTGATCTACCACGAGATCATAGAGGCTAAACCCTAGAAGCTAGCCTATGGTATGATTGTTGTTGTCCTACGGACTAAACCCTCCTGTTTATATAGACACCGGAGGGGGCTAGGGTTACACATAGTCGGTTACAAGGGAGGAGATCCACATATCCATACTTCCAAGCTAGCCTTCCATGCCAAGGAGAGTCCCATCCGGACACGGGATGAAGTCTTCGATCTTGTATCTTCATAGTCCAACAGTAAGGCCATAGGATATAGTCCGGCCGTCCGGAGACCCCCTAATCCAGGACTCCCTCAGTAGCCCCAGAACCAGGCTTCAATAACGATGAGTCCAGCGCGCAGGTTTGTCTTCGACATTGCAAGGCGGGTTGTTCCTCCGAATACTCCAGAGAAGACATTGAACACAAGGATAGTGTCCGGCTCTGCAAAACAAGTTCCACATACCACCGTAGAGAGAATAATATTTCCACAAATCTAACCTACTGACACGTTTAGCAAGATGACATCATGCCATGGCCCGGTCATTATTCGAACCGTTTTTCTCAACCAGCACTGCACATATCACGATGCGGTTTTCTTGACATGTCTTGTCGAAGCAGAGATTGTGTCCCCTTATCAAGGGATTCTCATTAATATGGGTATGGGTAACCCAACTGCGCCATCAATTATGGCGTTCGGGGAATAAGCGATTTTAACAGGTAAGTGGGGGGGGGGGGCGCATCGCCTCTTCCGCCCTTATAAAGGGACAAAGATTCACCCTTTTTACCCACGCCTTTTTCCTCCTTGCTTATCCATTCTCGCACACTCGAGCTCCAGCACCCAAGTTCGCGTCTTTCTCCTCAAACCACTCCAAGCATGTTTGGAGCAGGAGGCAAGTGGATGGTCTCCTCCGTCACGGAGGAGAACATCACAAAGCTACGGGAAGCCAGATATCTGGCCGCGGACATCGCGCACCGACTACCAGATGCGGGGCAGATCATCCCTACGCCCAAACCCCATGAGAGGGTAGTTTTCCTTACCCACTTTGTCTGCAGACTGGGATTTCCCCTTCACCCGTTTGTCCGCGGCTCATGTTCTACTACGGGCTGGATTTTCATGATCTAGCCCCCAATTTCATCCTCAACATCTCGGCGTTTATCGTCATGTGCGAGGCCTTCCTCCGCATCAGGCCCCACTTCGGCCTGTGGCTCAAGACCTTCAATGTTAAACCGAAGGTGGTGGTCGGCCAGCAAGCAGAGTGCGGAGGCGCCATGGTGGGCAAAATGCCTAACGTCACCT
The DNA here is from genome assembly GCF_018294505.1 of Triticum aestivum. Taxonomy (NCBI): domain Eukaryota; kingdom Viridiplantae; phylum Streptophyta; class Magnoliopsida; order Poales; family Poaceae; genus Triticum; species Triticum aestivum. Next base: position 264,237,126 of record NC_057809.1, on the reverse strand, counting down.
GGCTCGAAGGCTCCTATGTGGAGACCATAAAGGGGTGGCAATCGGGGTGGTTCTACATCACCAAGCCGCAGAACACCAACTGGGTGGGGGCCCCCGAATTTCGATCCAGAATCCCCACGCGGCTCACTTCCTGGAAAGAGAAGGGCCTGTCCTGGGGTTCCCCGGTAGAGATGACCAGACTCCAGACCTGCATCAAGAACATGATGAGCAAGAAAAAAAAGCTCGTCAATGTGATCCAGGTCATGCTCTTCCGCCGGATTCTCCCGTGTCAACGATGGGTATTCATTTTGTGGGAGTTCGACTCGGCCAAGCACCAGACGCTGCGAGAGCTCTTCGACACGACGCACAAGGACGTCTGGAAGATGTTGTTCAAGGGCGCCGAGGTACCTCCTCCCCTTACCGAGGACTGCGGAGTTAGTGCAAAGCGCCATGCCAATCCGGTAAGTTTTTATATCTCACAGAATATTTATTTGCCCCAGTTTAATCATGTGTGGAATCTAAGCTTCCAAGCCATTAACAGGACTGGGTAGAGACAGCGGAGCAGATCGATTGCCCAGCCCCCCTGCCTGAAGATCCTGCAGATGCTCTCCTAACGGAGATGCTGGTTCCGGCGCCTTACGAGGTGCCAGTGAAGAAGGCCAAGAAGAAGGCCACGGGTACCCGAAAGGGTCTCCGGCGCAAGGTTATATCGGACTCATCGTCCGATGACTCCGAAGCGCACTCCTCCCACGAAAACGAGGAGGAGGAAGAGAAAAGTTCTCCCCCCAGCCGGGGTAGACAAGAAAAGGAAGGTCGCCCCAACCGGGGAGGCCGAAGGGTCCAAGAAGGGAAGGACCCTCCTTCCGTACTCCTCCACGACGGCCCCCTACAGCGACGATGAGTGGTTACCCAGGGACAAGCCCCTGGCGAAGTCGTAAGTATCCGGATACCATAGTAATTCATGGTATGTTTTATTGCACTGCTTCACCTTACGCCGAATATGATTATGTAGTTTGTCCCGAGCTCGTCTCGACGTATCTTCGTCAGACGGTACTTTGGACTTGTCGGATATGAATAGCGACTCACTTCCAATCGCCTCCACCCCTTGCCCTACGGACAACGTCGAGGTGTTGTCTCAAAAGGCATCGAGCCGAGGGGATGTAGTCCTGGGGGCGCCTCGAGGCGACCTTCCGGACCTTGGGCGCAAAGGGAGAAAGACTCCCACAGGCTCCAAGTTCGGCCCCAGGCCGAACACTGCGTCGGAACCTTCGGTGGTTCCGGACTCCGGCGGATGACCCCCGTTAAGGGGGGCAAGCCGCGCCAGTGGCCTCTGTCCATCCAGAGGCACCGGACAACTTGCTGGAAGCGCTTTGCGACGCTTCCATCGATGAAGAGCACCGCACTATCATGAGTGCTGTGATCGAGAAGGTTCAGTCCACCAAAAACGGAATAACCGAAGCTTGTGCTAGCCTCATAATAGGCTTTCAGGTAAGAAATCAAAATATAGGAAAATATTACCGCATAGAAAGTAGCCGCTGATGCTATGTTTGGCGTTCGCGAAGATAGGCCGAATAGAGGATCAAATAATGACTCAAGAGTCTAATCAGAATATGTCTATGTGCATATGAAGGCTTCACTTCTGGCCGCTGCCGCACATACTGCGGAGGTCGCTGCACTGAAGCCGGACCTTGAGCGGTCTGAGGACGAGCTTGGCCTAACAAAGAGGTAGCTCAAGGAGAGCAAAGGTAAGAAATACCTTGTCTATATATTAAAAAGAAATTCAGTTGTAGAGTAATAGGATCATCATGAATTTGCTAGGGGCTACAACCGAGGTGGCGACCCTGAAGAAGGCGCTGTCCGAGGCCGAAGACAAAGCGGCCAGGGAGCGCATTGAGCGGGAAAAGAAAGAAGCCCGGGTAGGCGAGGTGCAGCAAGAGCTCGAGGCTCTCGCCAAAAAACACGAGTCCTTGGAGCTTGCCCCTAAGATGCGAGAGTACGAGCTTGCGAAGGCGCTCGAAAGCGCCCGGAGCGCCAAGGCTGAAGCCCACAAGGCCCTCTAGGAGATTGATGTGGTGAAGAAGATAGCAGCGGGTAAGTCATTCATTATGCAAAGCAAGCATGTGAAGGAAACTTTCCTTTTACTTCCCCGAGTTCGGAGCTCTCTAGGAGCGTTCGCAGATCTTCCCCGCAGTGTACTGGATGCCGCGGAGTTTTACCGAGGTGAGGAAGGGAGCTCGACGGAAAAGTTGTTCTGGTCTTAGTATACTGGGACCAAACACCCAATGCCCTTGAGCGACCAGCTGAAGCAACTGGTCGAGCTTCACAAGGCAGCCGAACAGGCCATGAAGGGTTCCCGCCTTGTGGCCTCGCGATCCCCTGCCTGGCAGCTACTTCGGTCTGGTGAGGCGGCTTGTGGATGCCTGTCCATAGCTTGAAGTCATAAAGAGGTCCATCTGCATCGAAGGTGTGCGCAGGGCTTTTGCCTGGGCGAAGGTGCACTGGGCGAAGCTGGACGCCGTAAAGCTGGTGAAGGAGGGGCCACCGAAGGGCAAGGAGCATCGCTGCCCCGAAATGTATTATGACAGTGTCCTGAAGGGTTCCTGCCTTGTGGCGGAGGAATGTGCCAGAGATGTAATGTGAAACGAGTTCATTTGCGCTATGCAACGCTTTTTGAATTTAAAATATTACCTTCTATGTGGCCGTTTATAAAATCTGAGAGTTGGCCAGTCGTCGGCTTCTGCCCCCATGTAACTAGTACTAGGGTGTTCGGGATAAACCTGAGCACTCTTTATCCCAGTTTTGGGTCCTTCAAGGGAGGTGTTCGGCACAACGAACCAGGCAATCTGACTGTAAGGCTTTATCACTCCCACTTAGCCATAGAAGTCTATAATTTTAAATTTTGGTGAAGCCCCTGGTATTCGGAAGGCCGAATTTGGGGCGCTATATACGCCTAAGTCGGGAAAGGTCGACTCCTAGCCTGAAGTGGAAAAAGTCTTTAAGGACTTGAGACCTCTCGAACAGCGACCAGCTCTCGCCTTATCATGACAGTCAGTTTTCGACTTTCTCTACTAAGGTGCTCGTCCGGAAGAACTGGGACACAGTCGCAGGAGTTCTCCCAGCGCTACCTTAGTCGATATAGCGGAACGTAAGGTACCAAAACATGGGAGCCAGGCAAACCCAACTATTGACCCAAGACATGATTCGGAGCTGATGCATATAATGCTATAAGTTCGGGGTGCCACACTGTCGAAAGTGTTCAGACTTCTCACGCAATATTATGGGGTAAATGAAAGCCCCTGGCGTATTGACCGTACCAGAATGTATGGTTGCAAGTTGTTGAAATGAACATAAAAGAAAAAGAAAAGGATGGATAATGCAATAATAGAGTAATTCTATGCATTGTTATTTGAATAATACGTCGAAGCGTACTGATACAAGTAGTGCAATAAGCAAAAAAGGACTATTTGACATGTCCTATCCAAGGGCAAGCTGCGTATGTGTAGTAAAAAAGGGGAATACCGATTGTTATTGGAGACCACCTGGGGGTTCCCTTGTACGTCTTAGCTTCTTGCCTCCTTGTTGTGCCTTCCCGAAATGTGTTCGGTAATCAGACTGCCGGAAAGGGCTTCCAGAGAGTAAGGTCCTGAAAGAGAAAAAAATGATAAAGGTATGCAGCCCCTAGGGCGGTTAAGCCGCATTGCGGGACGTGCCCTGATCGTGCCCCCGCCTATGTACATGGTATTTTCAGTGTGTAATTATGTACGCACAGCACGGATTTCATCACTTGACTGGGACTAGGATGCGGGCCGAATTGCTTGGCGAGCTCTGAACGTGCAAGGTGATCCTGCTGTAGGTTACTCCGGACTCGCTTGACGGTGTCCGGGGGCTGTATCGCCCAATTGGCGGTTTGCCTAAAAAGGCTGCTTTGTGCTTCTACTGCGAGGGCCGCAGTATGCTCTTCCGTGCGGAGTGAGCTTTCTATGTTTCCATTGACTGTTATGACCCTCCTAGGTCCTGTCATCTTGAGCTTGAGGTATGCGTAATGCGGTACCGCATTGAATTTTGCAAATGTGGTTCGCCCGAGCAGTGCGTGATAGCCACTGCGGAACGGGACGATATCGAAGATAAACTCCTCGCTTCAGAAGTTGTCTAGAGCTCCGAAGACCACTTCCAGTGTGATTGAGCCCGTGCAATGGGCCTCTACACCTAGGATGACGCCTTTAAAGGTGGTTTTGGTGGGATTAATCCTCGAGGGATCTATACCCATTTTGCGCGCTGTATCCTGATAGAGCAGGCCCACGCTACTGCCGCCATCCATAAGGACTCAAATGAGGTGAAATCCGTCGATGATGGGGTCTAGGACCAATGCGGCGGATCCGCCATGACGGATACTAGTGGGGTGGTCCCTGCGATCGAAGGTGATCGGATAGGAGGACCATGGGTTGAACTTTGGGGCGACGGGCTCCATCACATAGACGTCCCTTAGTGCATGCTTCCGTTCCCTCTTGGGAATGTGGGTTGCGTATATCATGTTCACCATCTTCACTTGTGGGGGGAACCTCTTCTATCCTCCTGTGTTCGGCAGCCGGGGCTCCTCCTTGTCATCACTATGCAGCCCCTTGTCTTTGTTTTCAGCATTTAACTTATCGTCCTGCTTGAACACCCAGCATTCTCTGTTGGTATCATTGGCTGGCTTATCAGGGGTGCCGTGTATTTGACATGAGTGATCGAGTATGCGATCCAAACTAGACGGGCCTAGAGTACTTCTTTTGAATGGCTTCTTCCGCTAACCAGATCTAGAGCCTCTGAATCCGGCATTGACTGTCGTATCATCTGCGTTATCGCCGTTGTTGCGGTGCTTTTGTCTGTTACGGCGTGGTCTGCCGTTGGCATCTTTGGTATCCGAAGTGCCCGGATTCCTTGATGTGTTGTTGCTGCGAACCAGCCAGCTATCCTCGCCCGCGCAAAAGCAGTTCATGAGTGTTGTGCGGGCTGCCATAGACTTCGGCTTCTCTTGGCCGAGGTGCTGGGCGAGCCACTCGTCACGAATGTTATGCTTGAATGCCGCTACGACCTCTGCATGCGTACCGTCGACAATTTGGTTTTTCTTAGTTAGGAACCTTGCCTGGCCGATTCCCCTGGCTACTGAGTTATATGGCTCAAGTCATCAGCATCCGGTGGTCGCACATAAGTGCCGTGGAAGTTGTCAAGGAATGTGTCTTCCAAATCCTCCCAACTGCCATCGGAGTCTGCTGGCAAGCTATTCAGCCAATGTCGAGGTGGTCCTTTGAGTTTTAGTGGGAGGTACTTGATGGCATGCAGATCATCACCGCGAGCCATGTGGATATGGAGGAGGAAATCCTCAATCCATACAGCAGGATCTGTTGTACCATCATACGATTCGATATTTACGGGTTTAAAACCCTCCGGGAATTCATGATCCATAACTTCATCAGTGAAGCATAGGGGGTGTGTGGCGCCTTTGTGCCGGGCTATATTATGATGCAGTTCATATGAGTCTTGCCTACTGTGTTCGGCCCGGCCGGATTTACTTTTAGTGTATCCGGCATGACGGTCATCATCGCACGTTGGCGCGCGCCCTTGCATGTTTTGCCCTGCTTTCCAATACGTCTTGCAGGTCCCGTGTGTTTCCCCGGGCCTTGGTATTTTTGTGGCGGCGGGATGCAGGCTAAACATCAGGATGAAATGCCTCTCTGGCTCGGCCACGAGGTGGCCAATCAGCCGCATCGTACACTGTGATGTAGGTTTCAATGCTTCCTCCTTGAGGTGAGGTAGCAACCTGCGCTTTGGGTAACTCTTGGAGGGGCGCTCGAGTTTGTATTCCTCGGCCGCAAGGACTTCAGTCCATCTGTCTGCTAGCAAATCTTGGTCAGCCTGAAGCTGTTGTTGCTTTTTCTTCGAGCTTTTTGCTGTGGCCATAAGCCGGCGCTTGAAGCCCTCCTGCTCGACGGGATCCTCAGGCACGATAAATTCTTCGTTGCTGAGGCTCACCTCATCTTCGGAGAGAGGCATGTAAATGTCCTCCTCCGATTCTCCATCTGCTGCCCGCTCTGGAGGGCTAGCTTGTTCACTCTCCCGCTCTAAATCGTGCTGGAAGGGATTGTTGTCTTCTTCGGCACTATCTGGAGTGTTATTGTCTCTTGTGCCGGTATCACTACTTTTGCTATGGCGGGACTTAGAGCAGCGCCGCTGACGTTGGCGCTTGGGTTGCTTCTTGGAAGGGTCACCCCTGCTGTCTCATCGCTGTTGTCTTCTTTGGGGTTTTCCACCATGTATATATCATATGATGAGGTGGCGGTCCGGCGCCCTGTGGGCGGTGGTTCCTGTTCGTCTCCTGCATCGTCGTCCATACCGTTGATGTCTTCGGAGTCGAAGTCGAGCATGTCGGTTAAATTGTCGACAATGGCTACTAAGTGGGTGGTGGGTGGGGAGTAAATTTCTTCATTGTCCGCATCCCATTCTAGCCGGACATAGTTCGGCCAAGGTTCTCCTGACAAGGAGAGAGACCTTAATGAATTTAGCATGTCGCCAAAAGGTGAGTGCTGAAAGATATCCGTGGAGGTGAACTCCATGATTGGCCCCAATCGGATTCGATAGGAATGGGCGTAGGCGGCTCGGAGTCCATGGTCGGAGACGAATCCAGTGGTTTGGCAACACGGCTCTTGTAAGGGGTGAAGTCAGTATCTGGCTCCATCGCCACTGAGAGTGCGGCCTCCATGGCGGGTCTATCCACCTGTCCTCAGATGGTGCAATTTGCTCTGGATTGAAGACCGGAGTAGTTGCAGGTGTGATCTCCCGAACACTGTCCGACGGCAGAGCTAAATCATGCTTGTCACGATCGTGCGACGCACCTGACATGGGCTTGAATCCGTCGAAGATCAAGTCTCCGCAGATGTCGGCAGTGTAGTTTAAGTTCCCGAACCTGGCCTGATGGCCAGGGGCGTAGCTCTCGATCTGCTACAGATGGCCAAGCGAGTTGGCCCGAAGTGCGAAGCCGCCAAATATGAAGATCTGTCCGGGGAGGAAAACCTCACCCTGGACCACATTGTTACCGATGATCGAAGGAGCCATCAAGACTTCCGGTGACGACACAGTGGAACTCTCAATGAAAGCACCAATGTCAGTGTCAAAACCGGCGGATCTCGTGTAGGGGGTCCCGAACTATGCGTCTAAGGCAGATGGTAACAGGAGGCGGGGGACGCGTTGTTTACCCAGGTTCGGGCCCTCTTGATGGAGGTAATACCCTACGTCCTGCTTGACTGATCTTGATGATATGAGTATTACAAGAGTTGATCTACCACGAGATCATAGAGGCTAAACCCTAGAAGCTAGCCTACGGTATGATTGTTGTTGTCCTACGGACTAAACCCTCCGGTTTATATAGACACCGAAGGGGGCTAGGGTTACACAGAGTCGGTTACAAGGGAGGAGATCCACATATACGTATTGCCAAGCTTGCCTTCCATGCCAAGGAGAGTCCCATCCGGACACGGGACGAAGTCTTCAATCTTGTATCTTCATAGTTCAAAAGTCCGCCCAAAGGATATAGTCCGGTCGTCCGGAGACCCCCTAATCCAGGACTCCCTCACCAGACTTCTGCGCTAAGACAAGAGACACTGCAATTTTTCAAAATATGCGGCTAAAAATCAATATCACTATCTATTTTTTGCAACTAAAATTCAGTAATTAAGCATATGTTTCATTCATACTAGAGATTAAGTAGTCATTCTCAGCGGCAAGTGAGACAGCCTTGGACCGCTGCCCGCCTCGCTCCCACTGGTCTATATTAATGGCGCCTCCGAGCGGCCGCTGTCAGTGTCAAAACCGGCGGATCTCAGGTAGGGGGTCCCGAACTGTGCATCTAAGGTCGATGGTAACAGGAGACAAGGGACACGGTGTTTATCTTGGTTCGGGCCCTCTCTATGGAGGTAATACCCTACATCCTGCTTGATTGATATTGATGAATATGAGTATTACAAGAGTTGATCTACCTCGAGATCGTAATGGCTAAAACCCTAGAGGTCTAGCTTGTATGGCTATGATAATGACCCTTCCCTCTCCGGATCTATAGACACCCGAAGGATCTAGGGTTACATAAGGTCGGTTACAAAGAAAGGAATCTACATATTCGACGCCAAGCTTGCCTTCCACGCTAACGAGAGTCCCATCCGGACACGGGTGTCGTCTTTGGTCTTCGCATCTTCACAACCCATCAGTCCAGCCCATGGCTAACAGGCCGGATGCCCGAGGACCCCTTAGTACAAGACTCCTCAGTAGCCCCTGAACCTGGCTTCAATGACAATGTATCCAGCGCGTAGTGCTGTCTTTAGCATTGCAAGGCGGGTTCCTCTTCCGAACTCCAAAATAGTCTTCGGACGAATTGATCGTGTCCGGACCGGTAGCGTACATCCGTAGAGAGTATAGTATTCTACGAATCCAATCTGCTGACAACCTTTAGTAATTTGACGTCATGCTTCTCGGTCATTATTTCAAACCGTTTCCCGTCCAGCCATTCAATGTTTCAGGGCGTGGTCATCATTGACAGGTCTAGTCGAAGCAGAGATCGTGTCCCCTAATTGTAGGATTTTAATCAATACGAGCGTGGGTAACCCAACCATCCTGCGGGAAAAATTCCTTAGGCATAAGCAGGTTCTTACGCTTAGGAGGAGGGGTCCTATACCCGCTGCCTTTATAAAGGAACCAAGGGCCGCCTTTTATGCCAATCCTCTCCCAAGCCTTCCCAACCACGAGTTCTAGCACCCAAGGTTCGATTTCATCGTTTCAAGCCTCCACATCATGTCCGGACCCAGCTCCCATGGCCGATGGGTGGCTTCCTCCGTTACAGAGGAGGATATCACAAAGCTTCGAGCGGCCAGATAATTTACTGCGGAGGTCCACCATAGGCTTCCTGCTCAAGGACAGGTTATTCCGACCCCCAGATCTAGTGAGAGGGTCGTATTCATCTCCCACTTCCTCCGAGGGCTAGGGTTCGCTCTTTGCTACGTCTTGAGCTTGCATTGGTTTTCCCCGAAGAGGAAGGGATGATGCAGCAGAGTAGCGTAAGTATTTCCCCCAGTTTTTGAGAACCAAGGTATCAATCCAGTAGGAGCCCACGCGCAAGTCCCTCGTACCTGCACAAAGCGATAGCTACTCGCAATCAACGTGATTAGGGGTTGTCAAGCCCTTCACGGTCACTTACGAGAGTGAGATCTGATAGATAGAATTTTTTTGGTATTTTTGATATAAAGATGCAAAGTAAAAATTAAAGCAAAGTAAATAGAAAAACAATATAGAAGTGATGGAGATTGATATGATGAGAATAGACCCGGGGGCCATAGGTTTCACTAGTGGCTTCTCTCAAGAGCATAAGTATTCTACGGTGGGTGAACAAATTACTGTTGAGCAATTGATAGAATTGAGCATAATTATCAGAATATCTAGGCATGATCATGTATATAGGCATCACGTCTGTGACAAGTAGATCGAAACGATTCTGCATCTACTACTATTACTCCACTAATCGACTGCTATCCAACATGCATCTAGAGTATTAAGTTAAAAACAGAGTAACGCCTTAAGCAAGATGACATGATGCAGAGAGATAAATTCATGCAATATGAAATAAACCCCATCTTGTTATCCTCGATGGCAACGATACAATACGTGCCTTGCTGCCCCTTCTGTTACTGGGTAAGGACACCGCAAGATCGAACCCAAAGCTAAGCACTTCTCCCATGGCAAGAACTACCAATCTAGTTGGCCAAACCAAATGGATAATTCGAAGAGACTTGCAAAGATAACCAATCATGCATAAAAGAATTCGGAGAAGATTCAAATATTATTCATAGAGAGACTTGATCATAAACCCACAATTCATCGGTCTCAACAAATATACCGCAAAAAGAAGATTACATCGAATAGATCACCACGAGAGAGGGGGAGAACTTTGTATTGAGATTCAAAGAGAGAGAAGAAGCCATCTAGCTACTAACTATGGACCCGAAGGTCTGAGGTAAACTACTCACACTTCATTGAAGTGGCTAGGATGATGTAGAAGCCCTCCGTGATAATGGCCCTCTTCCGGCGGAGCTCCGGAACAGGCCCCAAGATGGGATCTTGTGGATACAGAAAGTTGAGGCGGTGGAATTAGGTTTTTGGCTCCTGTTCTGATCGTTTGGGGGTACGTGTGTATATATAGGAGGAAGGAGTACGTCGGTGGAGCACCGAGGGGCCCACGAGGCAGGGGGTGCGCCCTAGGGGGGCGCCCCCACCCTCGTGACCACCTCTTTGATCCCTTGCAGTAGGGTCCAAGTCTCCTAGATCATGTTCGGTGAGAAAATCACGTTTCCGAAGATTTTATTCCGTTTGGACTCCGTTTGATATTCCGTTTATCCGAAACACTGAAATAGGCAAAAAACAGCAATTCTGGGCTGGGCCTCCGGTTAATAGGTTAGTCCCAAAAATAATATAAAAGTGGAAAATAAAGCCCAATATAGTCCAAAATAGTAGATAATATAGCATGGAGCAATCAAAAATTATAGATACGTTGGAGACGTATCAGGCATCCCCAAGCTTAATTCCTGCTTGTCCTCGAGTAGGTAAATGATAAAAAGAGAATTTTTGATGCGGAGTGCTACTTGGCATAATTGCAATGCAAATCTTCTTAATTGTGGTATGAATATTCATATTAGAAAGATTCAAGATAAAATTTTATATTGACATAGAAAATAATAATACTTCAAGCATACTAACAAAGCAATTATGTCTTCTCAAAATAACATGGCCAAAGAGAGTTATCCCTACAAAATCATATAGTCTGGCTATGCTCCATCTTCCCCACACAAAGTATTTAAATCATGCACAACCTCGATGACAAGCCAAGCAATTGTTTCATACTCTAACTTTTTCAAAACTTTTTCAATCTTCACGCAATACATGAGCATGAGCCATGGATATAGCACTATCGGTGGAATAGAATGGTGGTTGTGGAGAAGACAAAAAGGAGAAGATAGTCTCACATCAACTAGGCGTATCAACGGGCTTTGGAGATGCCCATCAATAGATATCAATGTGAGTGATTAGGGATTGCCACGCAACGGATGCACTAGAGCTATAAGTATATGAAAGTTCAAAAAGAAACTAAGTGGGTGTGCATCCAACTTGCTTGCTTATGAAGACCTTGGGCAATTTGAGTAAGCCCATCATTGGAATATACAAGCCAAGTTCTATAATGAAAAATTCCCACTAGTATATGAAAGTGATAACATGAGAGACTCTCTACTATGAAGATCATGGTGCTACTTTGAAGCACAAGTGTGGTAAAAGGATAGTAACATTGTCCCTTCTCTCTTTTTCTCTCATCATTTTTTTTGTTTGGGCCTTTTCTTATGGCCTCTTTTTTTATTTTTTATTTTTTGTCCAGAGTCTCATCCCGACTTATGGGGGAATCATAGTCTCCATCATTCTTTCCTCACTGGGACAATGCTCTAATAATGATGATCATCACACTTTTATTTTTCTTATAACTCAACAATTACAACTTGATACTTAGAACAAAATATGACTCTATGTGCATGCATCCGGTGGTGTGCCGGGATATGAAATATGACAATGATGAAGTGTGTCATGATGAACTAGATGGTGGAAAGTTGCATGGCAATATATCTCGGAATGGCTATGGAAATGCCATAATAGGTAGGTATGGTGGCTGTTTTGAGGAAGGTATATGGTAGGTGTATGATACCGGCGAAAGTTGCGCGGTATTAGAGAGGCTAGCAAAGGTGGAAGGGTGAGAGTGCGTATAATCCATGGACTCAACATTAGTCATAAAGAACTCATATACTTATTGCAAAAATCTAGAAGTTATCAAAGCAAAGTATTACGCGCATGCTCCTAGGGGGATAGATTGGTAGGAAAAGACCATCGCTCGTCCCCGACTACGACTCATAAGGAAGACAATCAATAAATAAATCATGCCCCGACTTCATCACATAACGGTTCACCATACGTGCATGCTACGGGAATCCCAAACTTTAACACAAGTATTCTTTAAATTCACAACTACTCAACTAGCATGACTTTAATATTATCACCTCCATAACTCAAATCAATTATCATGCTTCAATCTTTTCTTAGTATTCAACACACTCAAAAGAGAGTTTCACAAATCTTGAATACCAAGCATATTATTATTAGGAAAATTACCATGCTATTAAGAGACTCTCAAATTAATTTAAGTGAAGCATTAGAGATCAATAGTTTCTTTAAAACATATCCACCATCGTGCTCTAAAAGATCTAAGTGAAGCACATAGAGCAAAATTATAATGCTCAAAAGATATAAGTGAAGCACATAGAGTAAAACTATCTAGCTCAAAGGATATAAGTGAAGCACATAGAGCAAAACTACTTAGCTCAATAGATATAAGTGAAGCACATAGAGCAAAACTACTTAGCTCAAAAGATATAAGTGAAGCACATAGAGTATTCTATCAAATTTTAATTAATGTATGGCTCTCTAAAAAGGTGTGTACAGCAAGGATGATTGTGGCATACTAACAAACAAAGACACAAATAATACAAGACGCTCCAAGCAAAACACATATCATGTTGGTGAATAAAAATATAGCTCCAAGTAAATTACCGATGGAAGTGGATGAAAGAGGGGATGCCTTCCGGGGGCATCCCCATGCTTTGACTTTTTGGTGTCCTTGGATTATCTTGGGGGTTCCATGGGCATCCCCAATATTAGGCTCTTGCCACTCCTTGTTACATGATCCATCAAAAGAATTCATCCAAAACTTGAAAACTTCACAACACAAAACTAAAAATAGAAAACTCGTGAGCTCCGTTAGCGAAAGAAAACAAAAGACCACTTCATGGTACTTTAATTAACTCATTCTTTATTTTTATTGGTGTTAAACCTACTGTATTCCAAATTCTCTATGGATTATAAACTATTTTACTAGCCATAGATTCATCAAAATAAGCAAACAACACACGAAAAACAGAATCTGTAGAAAACACAACAGTCTGTAGTAATCTGTAGCTAGCGCAAGATCTGGAACTCCAAAAATTCTAAAATAAATTTCTGGACGTGAGGAATTTATCTATTAATCATCTTCAAAAAGAATTAACTAAATATCGCTCTTCAAGTAAAAATGACGGCAGTTCTCGTGAGCGCTAAAGTTTCTGTTTTTTACAGCAAGTTCAACAAGACTTTCCCCAAGTCTTCCCAACGGTTCTACTTGGCACAAACACTAATTAAACACAAAAAACACAACCAAAACAGAGGCTAAATAATTTATTTATTACTAAACAGGAGCAAAAAGCAAGGAATAAAAATAAAATCAGGTTGCCTCCGAACAAGCGCAATCGTTTAACGCCCCTAGCTAGGCATAACGAGCAAGAATAGATCTAGGTATTGCCATCTTTGGTAGGCAATCCATAAGTGGCTCTCATGATAGTTTCATATGGTAATTTTATTTTATTTCTTGGAAAGTGTTCAATGCCCTTTTTTAATGGAAATTGAAATCTAATATTCCCTTCCTTCATATCAATAATCGCACCAACCGTTCTAAGGAAAGGTCTACCAAGAATAATAGGGCAAGAAGGACTGCAATCTATATCAAGAACAACGAAATCTACGGGCACATAATTCCTATTTGCAACAATAAGAACATTATTAACCCTTCCCATAGGTTTCTTAATAGTGGAATCCGCAAGATGCATATTTAGACAGCAATCATCAAAGTTACGGAAATCTAGTAAATCACACAAAGTCTTGGGAATAGTAGAGACACTAGCACCCAAATCACACAAAGCATAAAACTCATGATCTTTAATTTTAATTTTATAGTTGGTTCCCACTCATCATAGAGTTTTCTATGGATAGAAACTTTCAATTTAAGTTTTTCTTCATAAGATTGCATCAAGGCATCAACAATATGTTCGGTGAAGGCCTTATTTCGATTATAAGCATGTGGAGAATTTAGCACGGATTGCAACAAGGAAATACAATCAATCAAAGATCAACTTTCATAATTAAATTCCTTGAAATTCAATATAGTGGGTTTAGTAACATCTAGATTTTTATTTCTTTCAATCCCACTTTCATCAATTTCATCATTAAAATCTAAATACTCCGAATTTTTAGAACGCCTTCTAGGTAAAGGAAGATCAGATTCAGTTTCATCAAGATTCATATTGCAAAATAAAGATTTAATTGGAGACACATCAATAACTTTTAGATCTTCCTCTTGATTTTCATAGGAATTGGAAGAACACGCTTTAATAAAGGCATCTTTGGAAGCACGCATCCTAGCGGTTCTTTCCTTACACTCATCAATTGAAATTCTCATGGCTTTCAGAGACTCATTAATATCATGCTTAGGTGGAATAGATCTCAGTTTCAAAGCATCAACACCAAGAGCAATTCTATCAGTTTCTAGCCAAATCATCAATCTTAAGCAATTTTTCTTCAATCATAGCATTAAAATTATTTTGTGAAGAAATAAATTCTTTAATATTAGATTCAAAATCAGAGGGCATCTTATTATTAGACGGATTTCTAGGATATGGCCTAGGATTAAAATTCCCTCTATAAGCGTTGTTACCAAAATTATTCCTACCAACAAAATTCACATCCATAGATTCATTATTATTCTCAATCAAAGTAGACAAAGGCATATCATTAGGATCATACGAAAAACTCTTAGTAGCAAATAATTTCATAAGTTCATCCATCTTTCCACTCAACACATTAATTTCTTCTATCGCATCCACTTTTTTATTAGAAGTTCTTTCAGTATGCCATTGAGAATAATTAACCATAATATTATCTAGGAGTTTAGTAGCATCTCCTAAAGTGATTTCCATAAAAGTGCCTCCCACGGCCAAATCTAAAAGATTTCTAGAAGCAAAATTCAATCCAGCATAAAAGCTTTGTATAATCATCCACAAATTCAAACCATGAGTAGGGCAATTATGTATCATTAATTTTATTCTCTCCCAAGCTTGTGCAACATGTTCATGATCAAGTTGTTTAAATTTCATTATATCATTTCTAAGAGAGATGATCTGAGTGGGAGGAAAATACTTAGAAATAAAAGCATCTTTGCACTTGTTCCATGAATCTATACTATTCTTAGGCAAAGACGAAAACCAAGCTTTAGCACGATCTCTAAGCGAAAAAGGAAATAGCTTCAATTTAACGACATCATTATTCACATCTTTTTTCTTTTGCATATCACATAAATCAACGAAGCTATTCAGATGAGTAGCGGCATCTTCACTAGGAAGGCCGGCGAATTGATCTTTCATAACAAGATTCAACAAAGCAATATTAATTTCACAAGATTCAACATCGGTAAGAGGAGCAATCGGAGTGCTAAGGAAATCATTATTATTGGTATTGGTGAAGTCACACAATTTAGTAGTATCTTGAGCCATCGCGACAAACAAGCAATCTAACACACGAGCAAACAAAAAGCAAGTGGACAAAAGAGGCAAATAGAGAGGGAGGATAGAGAGAGAGGGCGAATAAAATGGCAAGGGTGAATTGGGGGGAGAGGAAAATGAGAGGCAAATGGCAAATAATGTAATGCGAGAGATAGGGATTGTGATGGGTACTTGGTATATGACTTTTTGTGTAGACTCCCCGGCAACGGCGCCAGAAATCCTTCTTGCTACGTCTTGAGCTTGCGTTGGTTTTCCTCGAAGAGGAAGGGATGATGCAGCAGAGTAGCGTAAGTATTTCCCTCGGTTTTTGAGAACCAAGGTATCAATCCAGTAGGAGCCCACGCTCAAGTCCTCGTACCTGCACAAAGCGATAGCTACTCGCAACCAACGCGATTAGGGGTTGTCAAGCCCTTCACGGTCACTTACGAGAGTGAGGTCTGATAGATAGAATATTTTTGGTATTTTTGATATAAAGATGCAAAGTAAAAAGTAAAAGAAAAGTAAATAGCAAAACAATATAGAAGTGATGGAGATTGATATGATGAGAATAGACCCGGGAGCCATAGGTTTCACTAGTGGCTTCTCTCAAGAGCATATGTATTCTACGGTGGGTGAACAAATTATTGTTGAGCAATTGATAGAATTGGGCATAATTATCAGAATATCTAGGCATGATCATGTATATAGGCATCACGTCCGTGACAAGTAGATCGAAACAATTCTGCATCTACTACTATTACTCCACTCATCGACCGCTATCCAGCATGCATCTAGAGTATTAAGTTAAAAACAGAGTAACGCCTTAAGCAAGATAACATGATGTAGAGAGATGAATTGATGCAATATGACAAAAACCCATCTTGTTATCCTCGATGGCAATGATACAATATGTGCCTTGCTGCCCCTTCTGTCACTGGGTAAGGACACCACAAGATCGAACCCAAAGCCAAGCACTTCTCCCATGGCAAGAACTACCAATCTAGTTGGCCAAACCAAACGGATAATTCGAAGAGACTTGCAAAGATAACCAATCATGCATAAAAGAATTCAGAGAAGATTCAAATATTATTCATAGATAGACTTGATCATAAACCCACAATTCATCGGTCTCAACAAACACACCGCAAAAAGAAGATTACATCGAATAGATCTCCACGAGAGAGGGGGAGAACTTTGTATTGAGATTCAAAGAGAGAGAATAAGCCATCTAGCTACTAACTATGGACCCGAAGGTCTAAGGTAAACTACTCACACTTCATCGAAGGGGCTAGGATGATGTAGAAGCCCTCCGTGATGACGGCCCTCTTCCGGCGGAGCTCCGGAACAGGCCCCAAGATGGGATCTTGTGGATACAGAAAGTTGCGGAGGTGGAATTAGGTTTTTGGCTCCTGTTCTGATCGTTTGGGGGTACGTGTGTATATATAGGAGGAAGGAGTACGTCGGTGGAGCACCGAGGGGCCCATGAGGCAGGGGGCGCGCCCTAAGGGGGGCGCCCCCCACCCTCGTGACCACCTCTTTGATCCCTTGCGGTAGGGTCCAAGTCTCCTAGATCATGTTCGGTGAGAAAATCACGTTTCCGAAGATTTTATTCCGTTTGGACTCCGTTTGATATTCCGTTTATCCGAAACACTGAAATAGGCAAAAAACAGCAATTCTGGGCTGGGCCTCCGGTTAATAGGTTAGTCCCAAAAATAATATAAAAGTGGAAAATAAAGCCCAATATAGTCCAAAATAGTAGATAATATAGCATGGAGCAATCAAAAATTATAGATACGTTGGAGACATATCACTCTTCACCCCTTCGTCCGGGGGCTAATGTTTTATTACGGACTATATTTTCATGACCTGGCCCCGGACTCTATCCATCACATCTTGGCGTTTATCATTCCATGCGAGGCCTTCCTTCGAATCCCCCACACTCCGGCTTATGGCTCAAGACCTTTAGTGTGAAGCCGAAGGTAGTTGACGTGGAACAGGTGGAGTGTGGCGTTGTTACGATCAGCCAACTCACCAACACTCCTTGGCCAAAAGGTTCTTTTACCGGAACTTCCAATCACTAGCAGCGGGAGTGGTTTTACGTTACGGAGCCCTGCAGCACCAAGTGGGTAGCTGCACCCACATTCCGTCCTGGCCCACCATTACAGCTTGCATCATGGGTCAACAAGGGGCTGGACTGGGGAATAGTTGATGAAGTGCATACTTTACAGAGCTGCATCCAAACCCTCCTCGAGAGAGACATCGATCTTGTCAACATGATCCAAGTGACGTTAGTTCGCCGAATCCTACCATGCCAGCGCAGGGCTCGCCGCATGTGGGAGATTAATCCAGAAGGACTACAAACCCTCCAACACTTCTTCGGCACCACAAACAAAGGGATGTGGAAGTTATTTTTCGGGAAGTGGAAACATTGGCCGGACACTACCGAAGATGCTGGCCTTAACTGCAACCGTCCGGATACACCAGTAAGCACTTGGCTTCCGAACACTTTGTAATTATGCATACCGTAATATGGTACCGAGCAGGCTATATTCTCCCAGGATTGGACAAAGAAGGCGGACCTAATTATTTGTTCGGCCCCTCTACCCGAGGGCCCAGCGAATCCTGTTCTAACAAGGATGCTGGCCCCGGCACCATACTAGATGCCTCTGAAGGAGGGCGAGGCAAAGAGAAAGAGGACCAAAGATGGTCGCTATTCCAAGGGTGCATCGGACATTGTGTCCGGAGGAATCAAAATCCCCTCATTCGAAGACAAAAGTGAAGGGGGCCACTGTCTCCTTTCCTCCTAGGAAGAGAAGGGCTGCCTCCGAAGATTGGGAGAAGCAGGCTCCTAAGCGAGGCAAGATGCCTCAGGTGGCTGGCTCGGGCTTGGAGGACGTCGAAGCGCAGTCTCATGACGAGGACAAGCCTCAGGCCAAATCGTAAGTGAATCAAGGCTGTTTTAAACATGTCCCATTCCTTTCTTATAATGCCTGGAATATATATTTTTTGTTTTTGCAGCTCAGCACGTAGTCTTTCTCAACAATCCTCTTCCTCCGGGGACCTTCTCCTAGAGATGATGGAAAGCGAGACACCCCCACCGGCCTCTTCGTCCAATAGGGCGGATGACTTAGAGGTGTCGTCGCGGAGGGTCTCCCTTGACCAACAAGTGGTGCAAGGGATGATGAAGACATTACCTGAAGGTGATACTTCGTTTGGCTAGGGTCCGGGGAACAACAATGAGGGCCCCGGACAACCGGATATACAGCCGGATACGAATGAACGGATCCCTTCAAAGGGTGGCCGTACTCTTTACGACAGCCTTCGGAGACCCAGAGGCACCGAATATCTTGACGAACATGCTGCGGCAGGCATCCGTCTCAGAGGAACATCGTACCTTAATGGGCATGGTGGTTGAAAAGGTCCATTCCGCGAAGAGCGGATTGGATGAGGCCTTTGCGAGCCTACTAAGAGGCTTTGAGGTTTGTACTGTAATATGTGCAATTCTATTTTATTCGCAAAATACACTTGTGTATAGATAGTAGCCCCTGAGACTCGGGTTGGCTTCCCATGGGAGGCGAATGGAGGATCAAGAAGAAATATTCAAGGACTAATCTGATTAACTTGAACACATGCTGCTTCCCCCTGGCTACTTCCCAGATTACGGATATTGCCGAACTGCAACTGAAGCTTGATATGGCCGGGGATGACATTGCGTTAATTAATATGCGTCTTGACGAATCGCAAGGTATGTATTCAGGGCAGTCCCTTCACGTACATTGTTGTAATATAAGCATGATGCTGGAATTTATATACTGTAATATGCATGGCTGCAGATGGTGCTGCCGCTGTTCAAATTCTTTGGGCGAAGCAGGCCTGGGCCAAGGAGCAGGCCCGGTGTAGTAATGTGACTGCCGAAAAGGCATTGGCTCACTTAAAAGCCGAACGAGCTGCTCGGCGTCAACATGAGGAGAAGATGTCCACGATGGCGCTCGAACTAAAAAATGCTGCTAGCGGCTGTGAATTCCTTGAGAAGGAGAATGAAGCCAAAATGGATGAAGTTGACAAGGCCTTACGAGACGCGAGAGAAGCGCGGTCTGAATCCAGAGCCGCCCGTGAGGAGATTCGGCAAGCTAGGGAGATTGTGGCTGGTGAGCCATTTTTGCTACATACTAAGTTCGGCGATCCGAACTATGCTCAACTTAACCAATTGTGGAGTTCTGCAGACGAGTTTTTAGACTTGCCGAAGAGTTCTTCCAATGCGACGCAGTTTTACCAAGCGCGAGAGGGGTATGCAATGGAGAAGCTTTTCTGGTCACAGTTCAATGCGTCGAAGCGCCCCCTTTTGCTAAATGAGCAGATGTCCTAGTGGGCCAAGCTTCATAGGATATCCGGCGCTGCCCTGAAGAACATCATAACCCAGTTATGGCCAACTGAGCCTGTTCTGAATAGTTACTTCGGCTTGGTGCAGCGGCTTGTTGACGTGGTGCCATGTATCAACGCTGTGAAGCGGTCGGTGTGCATCGAGGGTGCACGGATGGCCTTTGCCCGAGTCAAGACATTCTAGGGGAAGATGAAGGCCATCGATGTTGCGGTGAAGAGTCCACCCAAGGGCAAGGACCGCCACAAACCGGAGCATTATTTTGAAGACGTCCTAGTGGCCGCCCGCTTGATAGAGGGTCAGTGCTCGAAAGACATAATGTTCGAGTGAGGTGTATGAGAGTTGTACGAGACAATTTTATAGCTAATCTATTTTATATATTACTAGAAAATTTGTGTTCCTCCTGTGCGGCCATTTTAATATAATCTGAAAGTTTTCCAGTCGTTGGCTTCAGCCCCCTTGTAGGAAGTACGGGGGTGTGCGAAAAAGCATTTGATCACTCTTGACCCAACGTCTTGGTCCCTGAAGGAGGTGTCAATGCGGCAAACCAGGCAACCAGACTATAGGGCGTTAACACTTTCACTTAGCCATAGGAGTTTATGGTGTGTCTACGACATAGCCCCTGGTATGCATGCGGCTTATTCACACGATGCGTGCACATATTTGACCGAAAAGAGGTCCTTCGTGTGACACGGAGGAATCGCTAGAGATTCCGATCAGTCATCGAGTGGTTGACTAGCTCTCGCCGCATCATGATAGTCAGTTTTTGACTTTCTCTACTGAGGTGTTGATCCAGGTGAACCGGAAGCACAATCGCAGTAGTTCTCCCTTTACTACCCTAGCTGATAGAGCAGAACGTAGGATAGCAAGCACAGGAGCCAGGCAACCCAACTATTGACCCAAGACATGATTCGGAGCTGATGCATATAAGGCCAAACTCGCGACGCCGAAGTTTGCTGTAAAAGTTGTTCGGACTTTGTTGGCAACTCAATTGTTCCCGTACCGAGGCCCCGGCAAGTTTAAGCCGGGGTATATCTATGAAACAACCATAGGAGGTGTATTCATTTGCGGAAAGACGCGGATAATTAATACGGGTAATGTGAACTGGGACCTGAGCGATATGCAAAAGGTTACTTGATATATATAAAGGTCATGACCCCGGCTATTTGATATGCCCTGGGTCGAAGGCAGAGGAAAAAGGCATGTTACAGGCTCAAAAAAGAGTGGTCTACAAAAAGTTATTTTGGACCTCCTATCGCATGTCTACGCCGCATGTCCTCAGCGAGGGGAAACCTTGAAGGAAGTAGCCCCGTAGGTGAGTGTACGGATCCGAACTCCAATAGAGTTGGTCTTAGATGTTTCTCCTTTGCGCCACCTGTTTTTAAGAGGTAATGAAGAAAGAAAAAGGAAAGTGGATAAAAATGTTACCGGAGTGCTTGCAGACTTGTTCGTATTATGCCCATGGTATCTTAAGTGCGTAGTTATGTATGCGCGATATAGTTTTAATGCATATATGAGATGGGCAACGGAAGCCGAACTTCTATTTCTACTCCGGATTTGATCGATCTTCGGGGGGAAATTGCTTCTGGCCCCCGGCATTTGGCTGGTGAACCACTCCGTCGTCCCTATTGTCTGGTGGCCCCCTTCCCTTGTGTTCGGCGCTGAGCTTGCCGTCCTGCTTGAGGACCCAAGAGTTTCTGCTGGTATGATTAGCTAGTTTATTGGGGTGGCTGTGAATCTGGCAGGGTCGGTCCAGTATCATGTCTAGGTTGGATGGTCCGTCTCTGTTCGCCTTGAATGGCTTTTTCCATTGACCGGGCTTGGGATTGTTGAATCTGGCGTTGACCGCTGTGTCGTGTGATTTTTCATTATCGTTGCGACTGTTGTGTTTCCTTCGTCGTGGCTTGCCATTGCCGTCTCGGATTTCGGGAGTGCCCGAGTCGCTCACGCTATTGCTTCTACGAGCGAGCTAGCTGTCTTCTCCCGCACAAAAGCGGGTCATTAGAGCGGTAAGGGCTGTCATGGATCTAGGTCCTTCTTGATCGAGGTGGCGTGCAAGCTATTCATCTCGGACGCTGTGTTTAAAGGCCGCAAGGGCTTCCGCGTTCGGACAGTCGACGATTTGGTTCTTTTTAACTAAGAACCTAGTCTAGAGCTTCCTGGCTGATTCTCCGGGCTGTTGGACAATGTGACTTAAGTCATCGGCGTCCGGTGGCCAGACATATGTTCCTTGGAAGGTGTCATGAAAGGCATCCTCCAAATCTTCCTAGCTGCCAAAAGAATTTTCTAGCAGACTGTTTAACCAGTACCGAGCTGGTCCTTTGAGTTTTAGTGGTAGGTATTTGATGGCATGAAGGTTGTCCCCACGGGCCATGTGGATATGGAGGAGGAAGTCCTCGATCCATACCGTGGGATCCGTTGTTCCATTGTATGATTCAATATTCACAGGTTTGAACCCCTCTGGGAATTGATGCTCCATTACTTCGTCTGTGAAGCAAAGAGGGTGTGCGGCGCCTCTATGTTGGGCCACACTGCGATGTACCTCCGATGGAGACCGTTTGCGGTTTTTGTCCCAGGTGTGGCTAGGTTTGTCACGTCTAAATAGGTGGCCATCGTCGCGTGTCAAAGTATGTCCTCGCGATCCATAGGTCGCTCTTGAGTGTCCTACTCTACTACCCAAATCCTGTTGACGGTTGTATGCACAACCCCGACCTGTTTTTTTCTTGCCTTTACAGCGAGGTGGGGCGTTCTGGTGTTCAGCTTGAGTTGCCGCTTTGCCTGCACCAAGTTGTGGTCGACCTGACGCCTTGTGCGATAATGGCATGGGCTCGAGCGCCTTGTCGTCGCCCTCGGGTAGCAATCTACTCTTCGGGTAGCTTTTGGCTGGGCCACTAAGGCCGTATTCTTCGGCGGCTAAGACTTCGGTCCATCTATCGTTGAGCAGATCTTGGTCCGCTTGAAGCTGTTGCTGCTTCTTTTTCAGGCTCCTTGCAGTGGCTATTAGTTGGCGCTTGAAGTGCTCCTGCTCAAGAGGTTCCTCAGGCACGATGAAATCCTCGGTGCCGAGGCTCACCTCATTCTCAGAGAGCGGAAGGTAATTGTCATCCTCCGAATCTTCGTACATGGCCTATTTACCAGGGCTAACCTGCCCATCTTCCCGTTCATCTTGTTCATTAGCTGTATCAATGGGGTCTTTGCTATCTTCGGCATCGTCGTCCATACCGTCAATGTTCTCGGAGTCGTAATCAAGTGTATCGGTCGAATCTTCGCCTGTGGCTATGAAGTGAGTGGTGGGTGGGAAGCAAAGTTCTCCACCGCCAGCCCGTGGTTAGAGCCGGATATAGTTCGGCTGTGAGTCCTTCACCAAGGACAAGTTCTTTAAGGAATTGAGCACATCGTCCAATGGCGAGTGCTGGAAGATGTCTGCGGCGCTGAACTTGAAGATCAATAAACGATCAAGTTCGGCGTCCGCGGGCTCACGTGGTTCGAAACTTACGGCCGGAGATGAGTCTGGTGTTCTGCTGACAAAAACATCGTGAGAGGTTAAGTCCATGTGCAGCTCCAACATCATGGAATCTATGGCCTCCATAGTGGGGTTGATCCTCCTGTCCTCGGATGGCGCAGTCTGCTCTGGCTCTAAGGCCAGAGTGGTTATAGGAGCAATCTCCTGGATGCGGACTGATGACAGATTTGTGTCATGATCATCGGGGTGACCAGGGGCTGCAGCCGCAATCTCGAATCCGGCGAATACCAAGTCTCCACGGACGTCTGCAACATAGTTCAAGCTCCCAAATCTGACCTGATAGCCAGGGGCGTAGCTTTCGATCTACTCTAGATGGCCAAGCGAATTGGCCCCCAATGCGAAGCCGCCGAACATGACGATCTGTTCGGGGAGAAAAGTTTCTCCTTGGACGGTGTCATTATTGACTATTGAAGGGGGCATCAAACCTTTTAGCGACAGCACAGAGCAACTCTCAATGAAAGCACCAATGTCGGTGTCAAAACCGGCGGATCTCGGGTAGGGGATCCCGAACTCTGCGTCTAAGGTCGATGGTAACAGGAGACAAGGGACACGGTGTTTACCCAGGTTCAGTCCCTCTCTATGGAGGTAATACCCTACATCCTGCTTGATTGATATTGATGAATATGAGTATTACAAGAGTTTATCTACCTCGAGATCGTAATGGCTAAAACCTTAGAGGTCTAGCTTGTATGGCTATGATAATGACCCTCCCCTCTCCGGACTAAGTCCTTCGGTTTATATAGACACCGGAAGGATCTAGGGTTACATAAGGTCAGTTACAAAGAAAGGAATCTACATATTCGATGCCAAGCTTGCCTTCCACGCTATGGAGAGTCCCATCCGGTCACGGGTGCCCTCTTCGGTCTTTGCATCTTCACAGCCCATCAGTCCGGCCCATGGCTAACAGGCCAGACGCCGAGGACCCCTTACTCCAATACTACCTCAGCCGCACCCCCATCCTCGCCACACACACAATTCCTCTCTCTCCGCCCGCATCCTCAACGCCTCTCTGAGTCCTCAAAAGCCGTCAGTGTACCAGGATGCCGCTGAAGCGCCCCATCGGAAGGAGTGGCGACACTTGGGCTACTGAAGCACCGGAGCACGGCATGAATATGGAGACAAAGGTTCCCGTCCCCGCCGACGAGGTGGAGAACGAGGCTACCAACAAGCGGAGCCGGGTCGAGAAAGAACCGCAAGCGACTCGAGCGGGCCTAGACTTCATCAACAACCTCCCCGATGATATGTTGATAGTCATCATATCCCTTCTCCCAATCAGAAATCGGGCCAGGACAGCCGCCGTTTCCCAGCGGTGGCGCACCCTATGGCTCCGCACCCCTGTCGACCTCCTCCACCCTCACAAGCTCTGTCATGCCTATTGCCAAAGCTTGGATGCATTCTCCCAGATCCTCGGCAGTCACCATGGCCCAATCAAAGGCTTTATCGCGGGCAAGTTTTGTTACAATGGCAAGGAGCGAGCCAAGCTTGACGAGTGGTTCCGATCCCGCGCCATAGATCAACTCAAGAAGCTAAGTTATAGTGATGGGTGAGGGAGTCCTGGATTAGGGGGTGTCTGGATAGCCGGACTATAGCTTCGGCCGGACTCCTGGACTATGAAGATACAAGATTGAAGACTTCGTCCCGTGTCCGGAAGGGACTTTCCTTGGCGTGGGAGGCATGCTTGGCGATACGGATATGTAGATCTCCTACCATTGTAACCGACTCTGTGTAACCCTAGCCCTCTCCGGTGTCTATATAAACTGGAGGGTTTTAGTCCGTAGGACGAACAACAATCATACCATAGGCTAGCTTTTAGGGTTTAGCCTCCTTGATCTCGTGGTAGATCTACTCTTGTACTACCCAAATCATCAATATTAATCAAGCAGGAGTAGGGTTTCACCTCCATCAAGAGGGCCCGAACCTGGGTAAAAACATCGTGTCCCTTGTCTCCTGTTACCATCCGCCTAGACGCATAGTTCAGGACCCCCTACCCGAAATCCGCCGGTTTTGACACCGACATTGGTGCTTTCATTGAGAGTTCCTCTGTGTCGTCACTTTTAGGCCCGTTGGCTCCTCCGATCATCAACGACGATGCGATCTAGGGTGAGACTTTTCTCCCCAGACAGATCTTCGTATTTGGCGGCTTTGCACTGCGGGCCAATTCGCTTGGCCATCTGGAGCAGATCGAAAGCTACGCCCCTGGCCGTCAGGTCAGATTTGGAAGTTTAAACTACACAACGGACGACCGCAGAGACTTGATCTTCGACGGATCTGAGCCGCAATCGAGCGCGCCGCACTGTCCCGGTGGGCATGATCTAGCTCTGCCGCTGAACAGTGCCCTGGAGGCCGCACCTGTGTTCGCTCTGACCCTTGGCTCGGAGCCGACCACACCAATCGAGGATGGGTGGTTCGACACCGCCTCGGGGGCTGCAATCTCTACGGCAATCAAGCCGAACACTAGCCTTGTCCTCTGCGAAGCCAGTGACTCCAAGATGCCGGACTCCTCTCCGGACTCCGAGCCCTCCGCACCCCTACTGATCGAATCCGATTGGGCGCCGATCATGGAGTTCACCGCCGCAGACATCTTTTAGCACTCGCCCTTCGGCAACATTCTGAATTCACTCAGGTCTCTCTCTTTGTCAGGAGAGTCCTGGCCGGACTATGACCGACATGATTGGGATGTGGGCGACGAAGAAATTCGATGCCCACCACCACCCACTTCGTAGCCACTGTCGATAATTTAAACGACGTGCTCGACTTCGACTCCGAAGACATCGACGGTATGGATGACGATGTAGGAGATGAACATGAACCAACGCCTATAAGGCACTGGACAACCACCTCATCTCATGATGTATACATGGTGGACACACCCAAAGGAAGCGACGACGAGGAACACAGGGATGCAACGAGGGATCGTTCACTCGAAAAGAAATCAAAGCGGCGACGTAAGCGCCGCTCCAAGCCCCGCCTCGACAAAGACAGCAGCCATACAGACCCAGCCATAGAGCAGGACGAGCCGGCGGACGAACATGCCTTCGAGCAACTGTCCGAACAGGGAAACTTGGATAAACAAACCGAACACCCCGTCCCCGGTGAAAACAACAGTCCGGACGATCTTACGCCGGATAGGCTCATGGAGGAGAAGAACCTCCACAAAAGGCTCGTCGCCACTACGCGTAGCCTGAAAAAGCAGAAGCGGAAGCTCAAAACTGTGGAAGATGCACTTAGAATCAGATGGAGCAAAGTACGCAACACCGCAGACAAATATGGCGGCAGTCGCCGCACAAAAAGCTATCCAAAGCGAAGCTACTGCCTGAATTTGACGAGGAGGCCTTAGAGCCCCCGCAGTCAAAAAATAGGAAAGCCACCCGGTCGGATAGACGACCGCATGGCCAGCATGGAGCGGCAAGCGGCGCCGCACACAAGCCGGCACGCGATCCACCAAAGGATCTGCATCAAAAAGATGGCCCAGCCAGATCTATCTACGGGCCAAGAAAGCAAGCTCTAGTAAGCAATGCAACACAACAAATATCCGAACATCACGGCACACCCAAATACAGGGGTGCCGCACACCCCCTATGTTTCACCGATGAGGTGCTGGACCATGAATTTCCAGCGGGATTCAAGCCCGTAAACATAGAGGCGTACGACGGAACAACAGACCCTGGGGTCTGGATCGAGGATTATATCCTCCACATACACATGGCCAGAGGAGATGACCTCCACGCCATAAAATACTTACCCCTCAAGCTTAAAGGGCCAGCCCGGCATTGGCTCAAAAGCCTTCCCGAAAACAACATTGGAAGTTGGGAAGAGCTTGAGGATGCTTTCCGGGCAAATTTCAAGGGACCTATGTCCGCCCTCCAGATGCATACGATCTCAGTCACATAACTCAACATCCCGGAGAGTCTGCCCGGAAATTCTGGAACATATTTCTTACTAAAAAGAATCAGATAGTCGACTGTCCGGACGCTGAAGCCCTAGCAGCTTTCAAGCATAACGTTCGAGACGAATGGCTCGCCAGACACCTCGACCAAGAAAAGCCAAGAACAATGGCCGCATTAACAAGCCTCATGACCCGCTTTTGCGCAGGAGAGGACAATTGGTTGGCAAGATGTAGCACCAGCGACCCAAGTACATCCGAAGTTAGGGATGGAAATGGAAAACCCCGACGCAGCAAGGACCAGCGCCCGAATAAGGGAAACAGCCCAAAGAGCACGGCGGTTAACGCCGGATTCAAAAGCTCGCGGCATAATTAGAGAAAGCCACCCTCAAGGATAACAGGGACGAGCTATCCAACTTAAACAAAATCTTGGACAAGATATGTCAAATACACAGTACTCCCGGGAAGCCTGTGAACCATACCCATAGAGATTGTTGGGTTTTCAAGCAATCCGGCAAACTCAACACTGAACACAAGGGGCTCAACACACCAAGTGAGGATGACGACGAACCCCACAAGCAGAGCACCAGGAAACAAAAGGATTTCCCACAAGAAGTCAAAACAGTAAACTTACTTCACGTGACGAACAGAATGGCGCCAACAGAGATACGCGCCATACGGCCTATCCCAAAGGAGTCTCGCCAATGGTTGTTAAAACCGATCACCTTCGACCATCAGGATTACTCTAGAAGTATCCGGAACGCAGGCTGGACTGCCTTGGTATTAGATCCAATAATCGGCGGACTCCACTTTACAAATGTCCTGATGGACGGCGGCAGTGGTCTAAACCTGTTATACCAGGACACAATCCGCAACATGGGGATAGACCCAACAAAAATTCGCCATAGCAAAACCTCCTTTCAAGGGGTAACGCCAGGCCCGGATGCCCGTTGCATGGGTTCTCTCCGGCTAGAAGTTATGTTCGGCTCCCCCGATAACTTCCGTCGCGAACAGCTAACTTTCCACATTGCCCCATTCTCAAGTAGCTATCAAGCACTGCTGGGACGCGAAGCTTTCGCCCGCTTTAACGCAATACCGCATTATGCATCTCTTACGCTTAAGATGCCCGGTCCACGAGGCATCATCTCATTAAAGGGAAAACATTGAGTGTTCCTCCCGCGCGGAAGACAGTGCGGCTGCCTTGACAGCCCCACAATAAAGCGGCTTCACCAGCCAAAGCACCTAAACAGGTCGTCAAGACCACAGACACGGCTAGACGAGTCCGGCATAAACATACAATTGATAAAGGCTTAATAGCCGTATACCCCTGTACTAGGGGCTCCGCGCATATAAAACAAGAGACAATAAAGCTCAATTTTACCCATTTCGATTTATACTTTGTTTATTTAGTATAACTCATGTTCGGCACGATCTTTCTTCAACTAAGTTCCTCTCTTTTACAGATGAACACCGTGCTACGCCCGTCCAGGATACGGCACAACGGAGACACAGGCGCAGACGTGCAGCAGGGACCCGTTCCAAGGATTCTTTTCAGATTAAGACCCTGCGTAAACCTTTTTTACTGTCTCTTGTTGATACACATCCCCTGGTTTCTTGGTATAACCAAGGAGGAGGCTGGCGTTTTGGCATGTGGCCACGTCAGAGTTTTGCGCGTACCTGGACACTAGGGGCTTATTACTAAGGGCGTTATCCCGCCCGCCCTCATAAAGACCGAATACCTTAGGGAGTGTTCGGCGTCGCGAGTTTGGCCTTATATGCATCAGCTCCGAATCATGTCTTTGGTCAAATGTTGGGTTTGCCCGGCTCCTGTGTTTTGCTACCTTACGTTCCGCTCTATCGGCTAAGGCGGCACCAGGAGAACTACTGCGATTGTGCCCCGGTTCGGCCAGGCGAGCACCTCAGTAGAGAAAGCCGAAAACTGACTGTCATGATATAGCGTGAGACTGGTCAACCACTCGATGACTTACCGGAATCTTTAGGATTCCTCCGCATTAACGAAGGGCCGCTTCCCGGCCAGGCACATACGCGCCCCGAGTTCGGGCGAGCGCAGGCGCCACCAGGGGCTATATAAGTAGCCTCACTGTCAAACTCCTATGGCTAAGTGAAAGTGATAAAGCATCATAGTCCGATTGCCTAGTTCGCTGCGCTATCACCTCCTTTGTAGGACCAAGACGTTGGATCAAGTGTGAAAATGCGCCTTCTGCGAACACCCCCGCATTATGTGCGTGGGGGCTGAAGCCGACGACTGCCATCTTTCAGATTATATATACATATATGTTAAACGGCCGCACAGGAGGTATTATAATACTTGCAGGCACAAGTATAAAAAGCTTCTACAATTTATCAAAATATTGTTTTACAATAATATATGCTATTCGAATATAGTATCCTTCGAGCACTGCGTCTCTATTAAACGAGCGCCTTGCAGAACTTCCTGAAAATAGTGCTCGGCAGGTACTCGGCTTCCATCCGAGTCTGGGGATGCAACAGCGGTGGCCTCCATTTCCGCCCAGTATGTCTTGACACGGGCAAGAGCCATCCGCGCACCCTCTATGCACGCTGACCTCTTCATCGCATTGATATGCGGCGCCGCACCAAGGAACTGCTGCACCAAGTTGAAATAACTTTTCGGCTCTGGCCTCTCTGGCCACAGATGACTCATGACATACTTCATGGCGAGTCCGGACAACCTATTTAGCTCGGCCCATTCGGCCAAACGATCGGCTAATGACAGTGGACGCTCCGGATTGTGGAACTGCGACCAAAAGAGCTTTTCCACTTCGCGATCTTCTTGATCTCGGAAGTGTTCGGCCGCATCTGCGGCACTCGCTGCCAAATCCAGATAGGTGTCCGCCGTACTCCACATCCGGTCTAACGGAGCATGTTTAGGATCACAGAACTTCCTCCGCAGCATAAAGGGCTTTCCAGCCGCGATCTCTCCGGCCTGACGCAGCTCCTCCTTCATAGCTCTCATCGCAGAGCGAGCATCCTTGGCATCGGCAACGGCCTTCTCCAGGTCCGTCTGTTCCGCCTGATCTTCTTTTTCAAGAAGCTTGCAACGGTCAGCAGCGCTCTTCAGCTTCACAGCCATCTCGGCCATTTCCTTCTTGCTTCGGCAGTGAGCAGCCTGTTCGGCTTTCAGCTCTTCAATTGCCTTTCCGGCAGCCGCATCACTTTTCCTGGCTTGCTCCTTGGCTCGGGCAAGTTCCGCCCAAAGATTCTCCATGGCAGCAGCACCATCTGCATCAAGCGCACACATTGTAAGATACTGGCATAAAGCTCCTCTTACCAGGTGCCGCCGGAGTAATTACATACCTTGTGCCTCGTCAAGCCGCTTGTTGACAAGCGCGATGTCGGCATCTGCCACGTCAAGTTGCCGCTTTAGCTCGGCAAATTCATTAGTCCGGCTGGCCACCCGACACTTCGCCACCTATGTATGAAGGCGGCATATTAGACCTGGGATTATGATCCTCTTCGCGCCGTCACTTTTGACAACGCACAGAGTCTCAGGAGCTACTATCTACACAGGGCGCATCTTATTTATGCGCAACTGTCCAAAAAGGGTACATTATTTCGCGTACCTCAAAACCTGTCAGTAAACTCCTGAGGGCCTCGTGCAATCCGCTCTCCGCGGATGAAATCCTCTCAATCACCGTACCCATCAATGCACGGTGCTCCTCTGAGATAGATGCTCGCCCTAGCAGATCCTTCAGCTCCTCCGACCGTGCACCAGACGGTGCCGAACTCGTCTGATGGCCCTTTTAGAAGGCCGGATGCGGAGGGCTTTGGGGGGCCATATGACTACCTTCCGGCCCTGCCAGATTCGGAGAAATCCTCCGCGACGATACCTCAGGGTCGCCCACCTCGCAAGGCGGTACGGCAGGGGGAGGCATTCCGCTCTCCATCGTCTCCGGAAGAAGATCCCTCGAAGACGAGCTCTGCTGAGAAGGGCTAAGGTCCGAGCTACAAGGTAAATTTTCGATTACTCTTCTCAGATATAACGCAAGGATTTCTCTCATTTCTTAAAAAGAAAAACTCCTCTCTACTTACGGCTCAATGGAGGGCTGATCCCCTTGAGGGCATAATTCGGCTGAAGTATCCCCTGGCGCAGGATCCTCTGACGAAGATTTCTTCCCCCGCTTTGAGGCCATGGTCTCCGGGTCATCAGAGACGTCCTCTTCTTCCCCTGAGGACAGGAACTTTCGATTCCTCCCTTCCGTACAACCTTCTTCGAGGAGGTTGTAGCTTCCTTGTCCCCTCCCTCGCTTTCCTCCGAAGGCACAACCTCCAACATCCTAACTTGCACGGGATCCGGCATGGTCTCGGGGAGGGGGGCTGGACACCTGATTAGCTTTGCTTTCGCTATCCACTCTTGTTTAAATATAAAGATAGCGAGTCCGGGCACAAGGCTACTTACTTGAGTATCCGGGAGATTGCAGCTCAGGCCTGCGTCCTCGGTCAAGTCCGGACACATTGCTTGTGATCCGAAGAACAATTTGTACATCTCCACGGGTGTTGCGCCCATGAAATGCTGGAGAGCTCGTGGTCCCTCCGGATTGAACTCCCACAGGCGAAGGGGGCGACATTTGGCAGGCAAGGCTCGGTGGATCAACATGACCTGCGTCACCACGACCAGGCTAATGTCTCTTTCTAAGAGATCTCGAATGCGGCCCTGAAACAAGGGCACGTCCTTGGATGGCCCCCAGTCCAGTCCTTTATTGACCCATGACACTAGCTGTGGTGGGGGACCCGAGCGAAAGGCAGGTGGCGCCACCCACTTGGTGCCCCTGGGAACGGTGATGTAAAACCACTCTCGTTGCCATAAGCTGGACTCCTCTTGAAAAGAGCCCTCGGGCCATGGAGCACCAGCATTCTTGCTTATAAAAGCACCTCCGCACTCCGCGTGCCGTCCCTCGATCATCTTCGGCTCTACTTTGAAGGTCTTGAGCCATAGTCCGAAGTGAGGAGTAATACGGAGGAAGGCTTCACACACGACGATGAATGTGGAAATATGGAGGATGGACTCCGGAGCTAAGTCGTGAAATTCCAGCCCATAATAAAACATGAGCCCCCTCACGAAGGGATCCGTCGGGAAGCCTAGCCCCTGAAGGAAGTGAGACATGAACACCACACTCTCACCAGGCTTGGGAGTGGGAATGACCTGCCCTTGAGCAGGCAGCCTATGCCAGATTTCGCCGGTCAAGAACCTGGCCTCTCTCAACTTCAGCACGTCCTCCTCCATGACGGAGGAGGGCATCCATCAGCCTCGAAGGTCGGAACCGGACATTGTCGAAGGTCTGAAGCGCCTGGAATCTAGAGCCTTGGGTGTTGGAACTCGAGGTGAAGGGCGAACTCGTTTGAGATTGAAAGAAAGGAGTAAGGCCTTGGTCTCTTTATAAGAGGTTGAATACCAAGGGCCCTCCCCGTGACCGTTTGGGACTCGCCTTTGATAGAGAAAACATACCAACGGGTACGGTTGGGTTACCCACGCCCGTATTGATGAGAATCTTGGAATAAGGGGACACGATCTCTGCTTTGACAAGACATGCCAAGGAAACCGCCTCGCTAAACGCGCTGAGGTGGGACAGTAAAACAATTCAAATAAAGACTTGGCCGTGGTGTGATGTCACGCTACAGAATACGTCAGCAGATTAGATTTGTGTAAATATTATTCTCTCTATGGCAATATGTGGAAACTTATTTTGTAGAGCCGGACACTATCCTTGTGTTCAAAAACCTTCTATGAAGTACTTGGAGGAGGAACCCGCCTTGCAATGCCGAAGACAATCTGCGCGCCGGACTCGTCGTCATTGAAGCCTGGTTCAGGGGCTACTGAGGGAGTCCTGGATTAGGGGGTGTCCGGATAGCCGGACTATACCTTTGGCCAGACTCCTGGACTATGAAGATACAAGATTGAAGACTTCGTCCCATGTCCGGAAGGGACTTTCCTTGGCGTGGAAGGAAAGCTTGGCGATATGGATATGTAGATCTCCTACCATTGTAACCGACTCTGTGTAACCCTAGCCCTCTCCGATGTCTATATAAACCGGAGGGTTTTAGTCCGTAGGACGAACAACAACCATACCATAGGCTAGCTTCTAGGGTTTAGCCTCCTTGATCTCGTGGTAGATCTACTCTTGTACTACCCATATCATCAATATTAATCAAGCAGGAGTAGGGTTTTACCTCCATCGAGAGGGCCCGAACCTGGGTAAAAACATCGTGTCCCTTGTCTCCTGTTACCATCCGCCTAGACGCACAGTTCGGGACCCCCTACCCGAGATCCGTCGGTTTTGACACTGACAGTGGGCATATGAGCTTGCTGCCAACGTCGGCGCTCCGCTTCGCGCCCACGCTGCGCCTTGCCAAGTTCATGAACTGCCATCCCCCCTTCATGACACGCCCACTCTTTTTCTACCACGACTGAAGCACCTCGAGCTCGTCGTCGTCCGCATCCCAAAGGATGACATGGAGCGCCTGCTCCACGGTTGTACTGCACTCGAGTTCCTTCACCTTCAGGTGATGAATTAGTCGAGTACCTTGCGCATCACCTCCAGGACTCTCCGCACTATTTATGTGTGTTGCTGGTGCTGCAAAGAGAGTTCACAAAAGGTGGGCCACAATATGGTCATCCAGGACACACCTTCACTTGAGAGATTACTTGTAGTTGATCAACAAGGTCCAACAATAATCAATGTCATTTCTGCGCCGAAATTGAAAGTGGTGGGCTACTCGTCTGTGAAATACTACAACTTTCAGGTACAACAGTCGCCTTATATACCTCTCCTTCTTGATATCAACATTATTTCTAGTTTTGAAGATGTATGTTCGTTTGTCTTCTAGCGAAGCTTCACCCAGACTCTGGGCACAGTGAAGGTCTTGGCACTAGAATTTGTCGTCCCCAATTTGGACCAAGTTTTCAGTTGCCTGAGATGCTTTCCGTGCCTGAAGAAGCTGTATATCAAGGTGATGTTCCTTTCCTATTAAATTTTAACCATAAGGGAGTTCAATTTTTTGCACCTTTTCCCAAGTTTACAATGACTATGTACTATGATTTCTGAAGGAATTTTGGAGGATTTTAGGACATGCACCCCCACCCCATATTGATTGCTTCATTCATATGGTTACAATCGTCCATAAGAATTTCTCCTTTGGATTCATGTGTACTAGTTTTCTTAGGGAATTTTTCATCCAATCCAACCTCTTGTGAAGAAGGCTACATGTTTCTAGATTGTAATTAAATTAATGCCCATGTTAATCATGACAGATCAAAGATGGCACGTTGGTGCATTTTACAAATCTTGCAAACCAAATGGGCGTGTAGTAGTGTTCAAAACTGCATGTAGGCACTAACACATTCTCTTCTTTTGCAGTGCATCTTAGGCCTAGTGGAAGATGTTGATAATGACAATCACATCGAATGCCTGGATCTACATCTCTCAAATATTACTTTGAACTCCTACCGAGGGACCCCACCGGAGATTACACTCGCCATGTTCTTTCTTGCCAGAGCAAAGGTGCTGAGGGTACTGAGGTTGAACACACATTTAAGTAGGAAAGATCAATGGTATGATTATCAGAGGCGGCTGGTACTGCGGAATGGAAGTGCCTCCAAAAATGCCAAACTTCGTATTGGAAGAGCATATGGAAAAGCAATTGGAAGTTATATTGTCAAACCCATACTTGACTTGTCAGCGGCTGATCCCTTTTCAGAAATTACACGGTTTGCAATGTTTGAATTTGGGCGTTGTTATCTTTGAATTTGAACCTTGCAATATTTATGGTATTTGGTATATTGAACCGTTTCTGTTCTCTTGTCTCAATGCAAATAGTTCATCCGGGTGAACCGCATGTCGTACATTGCACACACCTTGATTTGGCTGACCGTTTCTTTTGTGTTGCCTAATCACAAACAGTTCATCCGATTGAACCGTATGCTATACACCGCAAACACCTTGATCAGTCTGGCTGTTTCTTTTATGTTGCCTAATCAAAAACAGTTCATCCGAGTGAACCGTATGATGTACATCGCACATGCCTTCATCAGGCTGCCCGTTTCTTTTGTTCCGCCTCATTGCAAACGGTTCATTGGACTGAATCGTATGCCCTGGATCGCACACGCAACTAAAATCTGAACCATGTATGATGCATCCTCCATTGCAAACATTTTGCACCTTTTTGACGGGTTTTTTACATCCCTGTTTATGATTAATGCATCGCACATAGTTTCGTGAAAGGGTCTCTAATCATATTGTCGCGTTAGCAGCATCCTGCAGTAGTGTCTCCAAATTCTTCACACTGACACTCTGTTCACAGGTACAAAAGGTCTGCTACTATATCACTAGGTTCTCATCAACTTAACTCATTTGCAGTGTTCCTCGAAGATAAATTGCATACTTCCTTAGAAACATCAATTGTTCAAAATCCTCATGTGAAGAAAATGGCTGATGGTAAAA
Organism: Triticum aestivum; assembly: GCF_018294505.1. Classification (NCBI taxonomy): domain Eukaryota; kingdom Viridiplantae; phylum Streptophyta; class Magnoliopsida; order Poales; family Poaceae; genus Triticum; species Triticum aestivum. Next base: position 264,201,428 of record NC_057809.1, on the reverse strand, counting down.
GACCTTAGAAGGGAGAAAAGAGGCCAGAGACAAACACTGTGTTTGATATCCCTGAAGACATTTATGCTGAATATTGCACGCCTGATGAAGCCACACATGTCAAAGAAAACAAAAATCAGCGCAAGGTGCGCATTCAGAGGATTGAGAGGAGATGGGCAAGGGAAGAATGGAGGGAATATCGATATGTTACTCCAAAGTACATGAATTAATTCGTTGTACACCCCCATGCCCAAGACCTCCCTTGGCTCCAGGCCAAAAAGCCGATCCCTCAAGCATCAGGCGAGGTGATGAATTTCCCAAGGAATGGGCCAAGTGCCAAGCCAAGTTGGCTAAATTAGCAAAGGAAGTAGTGAAGAAATTCAATGAACATTCTATTGCTGCTGCTGCTGCTAAGGCTTCTGCTAGCAAGCCTAAGAAGGCTTTGCCGAAGAAATCAGCTATGAAGCCGAGTTCCTCAACTGCAATGCCCTCACGGCCAAGTACAAAGCCCTCACGGCCAATTACTGAGGCAACCTCCTCAAGGGCAGCTCGATTCCCTTTGTTGCCACAAAATCCTCAAATGTTGCTGCAAAGTCCTCAACACTTGTGCATCTTACCACGTGCGAATGGACTACATGAGTCTCTATTGCTTCAGGAGTATTTGCAAGTTCTTCAGCCCCACTGCAGTCCTCGACAGGTCCAACTCTATTGAAGAAAAAGGCCACTATTGGACGTGGTTCGAGGCCAAATCCTCACAAGAAACATGTTGTGTTCCAAGTTCCGTCTGATGATGATGAAGAACTTGTTGAGATCATTAGATATAGGCAAGAAAGGGCTCCTAGAGCCAAAAGCAGTGATGTGCCTCTCATGCTGGATCCAAAGATGATCCTTGAGTTCATTGATCTATAGCACAAAGATCCAAACACTCCTCTTCCTGACTTGAACCTCACTTATGGTCAAAGTCACATGTTAACGGCCTTCATCAATGAAGAAAAATGGAAATTTGAGAAGGCCAAACAAGTCAAGAAGACTCAGTACAAGAAAGAGTGTTTTCTGAAGAAAAATGTTGTAAACATGTCTCCTAAAGAACTTGTGGCTCTGCAAAAGAAGATCAAAGATCTCAGTGATGAATTTGATAGATATCGTGCAGATTGGCTAGGTGCCAAAGTCAGATTCGTCGGACTCTCCAACTTCCTCAAGCACAATGTTGCAACTCCATCGCAAGAAGAAATTCCTCAGGCTGATGCCTCTACTCAGCCTACTAAATAAAATGCTAGCACAGCTGATGAAAATCAGACTGTTGATGATACTAAAAGTACTAGGGCTACTGAAGAAATTCTAGCTCCTGAAGAAACTACCAGGGCAACCACCAATGTTGCGCCTGAAGAACAACCCAGGCCAGCGGAAGAATCTGCTGCTGCGCCCAAAGATACTTAATAAGACAAGGCAAGTGCATCAGTTGTGCCTGAAGAAAATGAACCCACTTCATCAGCTCCTCCTGTCAAACCATCTAATGTGAAGAAAGTCACTCTTCCTTCTGCATCACAGGTGAAGAAAACAAAAGCTGTGGAGAAGGAAGATGTGCAGAAAAGGAAAGCATCGTCAACTTTAGAGTCCTCAGCACCTAAGAAAGTGATGAATTCGACAAGCTCCTTCACCAACCCTATCGATGTTGTCCCTATCTTGATTGTGCCATCAAATGAACTTATTCCTTTTGGTGAGGAATATGTCATACCAGATGACATTGATGAAGAGAGTCCTTCTGCTGCTTCTTCACAGAAGTTGGATGAAGAAATTGATGTCGATGATATCCCTTCAACTCCAATGGTATCATCGCCCATGCCTCAGTTCATAGCTGAAGAGGCAGGTGTTGAAGAATTAGATGAACAAGATAAGGATGTGGACATTGGTTCTACTACACTAGTTCTGAATGATGACTATTGGGAAAGACTTCATCCCAATTCACTATTGACCACTCCTATGCATCAAATTCCTTAGTCCCCTGCGCAAACTAAAGAAGAAGTTCCATTCCAGGATCTGAAGAACGTCAAACTTCACTTCTTTCCATTCTAGAAGAAGTTCGAGCTATTGCAGCTGAAGAAATGGAGACCAAGACTGCTGCTACTGAATTTCCCGCTGAAATTCCTCAGTCTCTGGCTCTAGAGGTTGTGCGCCAAGAGGCTGTGAAGCCTTCAACTGTAAATCTTCAGCCCAAGCGACTAAATACTCATACAAAGAAGCATAATTTCAAGGCTGATGATTTCTTTGCTGAGCACAATTTCTTCACATATTTCAATCCCTATGACTCAGCATAACATCGGCGCAAGAGGTTCTAGACAGCCAGTCAGATGAACTTCTATTCATCACTCTTATTTGAGAAGGACAAGGTATTTGAGCACCATCAAATTCCTCATGTGGATATGGAGTCTCTCCCGTGCTTCCAACCTTTCCTGAGTGTTCTTCATGACGCTGGGCTTTGAACTTCTATCCTGACATCTGTGACTGGAATGAAGAACTCATTCTTCAATTCTTTGCTACACTACACCTCACTGGAAATGTGGATGATCTAAATTCATGGGTGCTTGATTGGATGACTGAGAATACGCATTACAAAGCCCCGACCTTTGAATTACTTCATGCCATTCAAGTCAGTCCTCCTGCTGAAGGTGCAAGGCTCATATATGAGGAACCTAAACTTCCAAGTCATCTGACGCAAATGCTGATGAAGCCTTTGAATGCTGGCCACGCTCCAAGGACCACATTCCTCGTGAAAGAATTGCTATATGTGCCAAGGACAGTATACCACATTCTGACCAAAACCCTCGGTCCAATCAAGTGCCACAACTCTAATGAACAAGAGGTTGTTGGCATCATGAAGAATCTGATGTTCAACACCATACATGGCATTCCTATCAACTACCACAATTTCATCATGAGGACTTTGGTTAATGCTGCTCTGTCACCTTTTGAGTTGAAGCCTTATGCTCCCTAGATCATGAAATTCATTGGATCAAGGTCTTCAATTCATTACAAGGCAGATTATCAAAATCATCTCAGCTATTTGCCTCCTATTGAAGTCCTCAAAAGGACTATGTCCTTGGCTGATGAGAAAGGCAAGGCTGCTGTTATTGATGAAGGCACTCATCCATTGGATGGTCAGTTTCGCAAAGTTGCATCTTATTCCACCAATGATGACTCTGCAACTCAAGATTTTGCTGCAAAAGCTTCAAAGCAAAATCCTCAAGCCACTGCTCCATGAGTGATCACTACTGCAGGATACTGCTAACGCGACACTACGATCAGAGACCCTTCGACGAGACTGTGTGCGATGCCATAATCGCAAACAGTGCTATAAAAAAACCCTCAAAAAAGGTGCAAAATGTTTGCGATGGAGGATGCATCAAACACGGTTCAGATTTTAGTTGTGTGTGCAATGCAGGGCACATGGTTTAGTTCAATTAACTGTTTGCGATGAGCAGGAACAAAAGAAATGGGCAGCCAGATGAAGGTGTTTGCGGTATACAGCATATGGTTCACTCGGATGAACTATTTGTGATTAGGCAACACAAAAGAAACCGTCAGCCAGATCAAAGGTGTGTTCGATATACGGCATGCAGTTCACTCAAATGAACTGTTTGTGTTGAGATAAGAGAACAGAAATGGTTCAATATAACAAGATGTGTATGATACGCAGCAAACAGGTCTATAATCAGAAATGTGTGCGAAGTCCGATAATAACACAGACGGTTGCTGCTAATAAGACGTGTGTGTTGTGCGATGGGATTGCATATAGAACAACAACATATATATATATATATACAAACACCCACACACACACACTTATAAGGACATGGTTGCATAACCAAATTAAACATTCACTTACATAGGTGGTTACTACAACCATGGCATTTGCACACACCAAAGTAAACTATTACATGCATAATTACATAGGTGGCTACTACCCACATGACATTTCCACACACCAATAAAGTAAACTATATATTACATGCATGAGTAACTAGCACAAATGATCATCCGATCATCATCTACTTCTTGTGATGCTTGCTCTGCTTGTGGCTCGATCCGGGCTCGTCGATTTGGGTAACGAGGCACTTCCTCATGTCAATGATCCGCCTGTGCATCTCGTAGCATGTGTACACGCTCTTGGCCGCGAACTTGAGGTGAGGTTCATCCACTTGCCACATCCAGGCCTTGTGCCAGGATAGGGGACATGTTCTCTGGCATCCTGCTTCATCTTTTCGTCGTAGGGGTTGATGATGGCCGAGGCAAGTTCGACCAGGAAGTCCTTCTTCATGCTGCCTCAGACCCTGTAGTGGTCATGGATTTTGACAAGGTTCTTGCAGGCCAAGCCCATAACACTGAGCGCGTTTACATCATCGGTGGTTTCCACTATGGCGAACTTGTAGTCGGTGCTGTTGAAAAACCTGTTAAAACGGTCGCAAGGCTCTGTGGCCATGTAGTAGTGGTAGATGAGGACATGATGGCACACGCACAACTGGGCGACGACAACCTTCTGATCTATGCCGGTACGACCGGCGGTGTACTGAAGGTTGATGCCGACCACCTTGTACTTGTCTCGAGCAAGCACCTCTAGGGTTTCCCTCTTCCCTCTCGCCGCCACCGCCAGGTGAGAGAGCCACCAGATTCGTCGCGCCACCAATGTCCCGAGCGCATCCGAGCGTGTGAGCTCGTCGCCGGCGTGCTCTCTGACCACCTCCGCCCCAGTGACCGTGTCCATCAAGTCCGCCATCGTCGACTCCGTCGTCTACTTCCCCTACGGCCGGAGGGACGCCAAGACTTCGCCGCCTTCTTCCTCTTCTTCCCCGTCGGCCTTCGCATCTTCTCCGGCAAGATTCCGGCATCGCCCGACCTCATCGCCTCCGTTCGAACACGCGTGCGTGTTCGTGGTGAGCACCCGCGTCGCCCCGTGCCCTTCTTCCCCTCTTTTGCACACGCCTTCGCCATTAGCTCCTCGTGCCCTCTCATGCCATTGTCGGACCTCGCTCCAGCGAGTGCTCCGAGCACCCTTCGCCATTTTCGCCATGTCCAGTAGAGTCCTAGTGCCGCGATCATCTAATCCCCGCGCTCCGCCGCCCATTTAGGCCTCTGCTTCACCATATTCACGATCGCCGTCGCCGTCCCTGTCACCTCGTCGCCGGCGTCGTTCCTGTCATCGTCCGGTGCCATGATTGCCTTGCACATGTGTGGGATCCTCTTGCGACCGCGTTGCGCATCTCCGCCGCTTCGCAGCTCCGGCGAGCCTTCCACCATGCATGCCCATCACCGGTGCCGTCCCCTGCTTCCTCTGCTCGGGCACCGTGTGGGACCCCGTGGGCCCCACTGGTAAGCCTCACACATCACCAGGTCCACCTGTCAGCCTCACACCCGCACTCACACCCTGTCACATGACACGTGGGACCCAAGGGCCCACCTGTCATTTGCACGCTTCTGTCTCTAGCCAAATTGGGTACCCTGTCCATTTTTGGGCCTTTCCAGTTCAGGCCCTTCCTTATATGGCAAGTCTAGATAGGGACATAGTCCATTTTAGGTTTTTTCCATTTCTGTCATATTCCCTATTAGGCAGGTTTTCACATAATGCATTTGTGATGATTTTTCTACAGTAACCTAGACATATTATATATGTTTTTGGGGTACAAAAATCCCACCAATCCAGTGGTGGCATTAGATTTTGCATCTGAGCAAGTTCATGAACATGTCATTTTACATCATGTTACTGTTTTGGCATTTTTGTGTGATTTAATTGAAACATGCTATGAGGTGGTTTTGTTCATGGATAGCTTCTTTTACATGCCTACTTCATGCTAGATTTATTCCATGTCTTTTGTTGCATTGTGATTTATGCAACAAGATTGCAAAGATGCCATCATGAATCTGCTTATGCCATGTCATAAATTCTTCCAAGTCTCAAACTGTTCATATAACTCGCCATGTTTGCATGGCTGCCACATTCTTTTCCATGCCTTTTGGGTTAAAGTTCAGTAAGAGAGTTTTGTTCTGTGCCTTTAGTACTAGCATCCCATGCCTTTGTTTGCCATGATATGTTCCTGTAGCATGTTGTTTGCTAGCTCTAAACATTTCTTCCTGATGTTGTTTTGAGATACTTAGTATTTTCTCTAAGTCTGTGAATCTATTATCGTTTGCATTTTGCCATGCTATTTTGAGCTTGTTCTAGTGAGAACTACCAGGAGCTTAGTGTTCATGACTTGTAGAGCTTCACCTGCACTTCAATTCCATGTGCTTTGTTCCTATGTTGTATTGTTGTAGCATAGTTTCTTGTTGCATTCTAAGTGCTATGATGCTATTAATCGCATATTTGCATCATTCTTGTATTGCTTGTCATTTGCAAACCATGCATCCGTTTCCGGTGACCCTTATATCGATTTCAACCGAAATCACCCCATCTTTCCAGCGGCATGCTTTGCTTTGCCAAGTTTATTCCTTGATAATCCTTTCCCTTCTGGAGTACCCATATGCATTGCACATCTTATCTTGCATTCCATGCCATGTCTTGCATCATGTTGCTTGTGCATTGCACCGTGATTGATTGTTGTTCTGTTGCTTGTGTTCTTGCTTTGGGTATAGCCGGGAGACAAGTACATGAAAGAGGAACATGTTGAGTATGCTAATGAGGAGCAAGCTTTCGGCAACTCAGAGAACTTTGCAGGCAAGATGATCATTACCCTCGATATCACTTCTATCTTTGATTGCTAATTGTTTGTTCTGTCACTATGTCGCGCTACCTACCTGTCAGTGTCAAAACCGGCGGATCTCGGGTAGGGGGTCCCGAACTGTGGTCTAAGATCGATGGTAATAGGAGGCAGGGGACACGATGTTTACCCAGGTTCGGGCCCTCTTGATGGAGGTAATACCCTACGTCCTGCTTGATTGATATTGATGATATGAGTGTTACAAGAGTTGATCTACCACGAGATCGTAGAGGCTTAACCCTAGAAGCTAGCCTATGGTATGATTGTTGTATATATCTATTGACTAGCCTGGACTCGATTTATATAATGCACCAGAGGCCTAGGATAACAAGAGTCCTAGTCGAATACACTGGTGAGGAGGAATCCTTGTCTTGATCGCCAAGTCTTGTGGAATCTTCCTTGTATGCAGCAGCCATCCAAACTGGCCCATCAGTATGCGGCCACGGGGGTCCTCGGCCCAATCCAACTGATCGGGAGACGACGTGATGAGTACCCCCTAGTCCAGGACACCATCAGTAGCCCCCCGAACCGGTCTTCAAGTTAGGAATGCTCCTCGATTCTTCCGAACAGTTCTTCATCTTCGGTCGTCGGTCTTGAAAACTGGTTCAACAAATCTTCTCATCTTCAATCTTGAGGATCGCCGAAGTGCATCCGACGAGTTTACACGTCGGGTATCCGAGGAGCCCCTTTAAGTTTCCGGCCTTTATCAATGCCTTGTTATTTTTTATGCCACACCTCGGGTTTGAAGTTGTTCCCAGGCGGCAGTTTCCTCTTGCATCCAAACCCCAATGCCAGACTGCATTCGAGGTATCTTTTGCAGCCGAGAACCAATGCCGAACTGCTTCTGAGCTCCAACGCCGAAATGTATCCGAGCTACAACACCGGACTGTGTCCAAGCTCCAACGCCGGACTAGATCCAAGATGTCATAGATCATCTTGGTACAAAAAAGTTGAAGGAGTTTAGCCGAGCTTAATGCCGGAAATGCCCTCCATGGAGCTAGCTGCTGGCGCCCGAGCTTTATGCCGGACTGCTTCCGAGGTGGTGCACCACCCGACAGCGGGCTGATATTTTGTGAATATTTTTTATTGGTGCAATTTATTAGCTGCCGAGATATATAACCGGTATATGTATATCCAGTAGCCCTCAAGGTATGTGTCGGTCTAAAACCCGAGATGCACCTGAAGGAAAACATGAAACCGATGTTCCCAGTAGCCCCTGAGACTCAGGCCGATGCGCGAAATCGGCCTGAGGATCAACTCCTAGCTCGGCAGCATACATAGGAATAAAAACACAGTGTAATATATTAGAGATAATAGTGATCGGCGAACGAGCCCTTGAGAGAGGGTCTTGAAAAGTTGTCGTAATTTATTTAGCTTGACGCCGGATAGGTCCAAATGGTACCTATTGTTATCCGAAGACACGTTTGCCCATAGTTCGGTCAAGCTGAACACTTGGCATTTGGAATTTCCTGCATTGAAATAGGCAATGCAATAGCCCCCGAGACACTGGTCGGGTGGCAACACCAGATCAGGGGATCGATGTGCCCCTTTCTTTTTTGTAAATAATGAGCGCAAAGCCCAGTAGCCCCCGAGCCTTAATGTGGGCACGGGTGGCCGAATTAAGGATCGATATCCAGAGTAAAATCACAGATTATGTGTAATGATTCTATGTATCCAAGTACTTTACATCATTATTTTGACTCCATTGTGATCGTTTATCAGTTGAAAGTGGCCCATAATCGGCTTCTACCCCTTGGTAGATACTACGCAGGGTGTTTTCGCACTAACAAAACAACCCTTAGCCGATGTCTCGGTGCCCGGAGGCGGTTGTGTTAGCAGAAACGAAGCAATCAGATATGCGGGCTTTATAACTTTCCCTTAGTCATAGGAGCTTTAAACTGGGGAAGCTAGCTATGAGCCCCTGGTTACTGTTCGGCGACATCCGAGGTCAAGCCGTAAACACTTCGGCCAATGTTATGAACGGCCCGTCATTTAATATAGTAATCGGATCACTGACCAGTTTACGCCTATTGTGACAGTCAGTTTTCGGCTTTCTCCACTTAGGTGCTTGACCATGCGAGCTGGAAGCACAATCGCAGTGGTTCTCCCTTTGCCCCTGGTTACTGTTCGGCGATATAAAGAACGCCAGAATCGGAGTTACGGTTTGGAAATGGCAAGCAATTCAAATATGGCCACGTTCTGCGATTTACAGCAAGTAGCCATCTAAATGCAACGAGATGAACATGCTATAGCACTCAAACATGGCACCAAAATACATGGAAGGGATGCATTCATGATGCGTAACAAAAGTCTAGCACTGAGCTACGACCAATTCGTCCATTAACAGGTTCAAACAAGCATGGCAAAAATGCATATGGTAAACAGATCTCAGACTTTGTGAAATTAACACTTGTCTGGAATTCCAGATCAGATAGCACTCTTCGGAGCGTGAAAACTATATGCTACAGGACCTGAACATGGCAAAGTAAAGCATGTCATGGATCTACTCAAAGAGCTTAACAAAAGTCCCTTAGTGACCTTGAGCCAAAAGGGATCACAAAATACAATTGCAAGCATGTGAACATGGCAAAAACATAATCAGTTCTCAGACTTCGTGAAAACTAGAGCATGCTGAAAACAGATATCAAGTAGGCATGTTTACGAGCTCGATGCACTCACTACAGAGCAAGTCATGACAAACTAAGCATACACCCATCCAGAATACACAAAATACAATCTATACATGGCAAGAACAATAGCATAGCATGCACGGTTCAACTACAACATCCTCGGCAAAATCGCTAACAAGTAGACAATCTGTCCAGATTCACGAAATGACAAAAGTAGAGCTCGATTGACTCAAGCTAGGGTGCTCCATAATTTTAAACAAAGACATGGATGGATAGAGCACTACAATATTAACAAAACATCCTTACTGATCATCCTCAAAAGAGGCACGGATCACTAGAAAACAACATGAACATATGGCCATATGAGATAAACAGCTCAAGGACTTGGTGGAAATGCTAAGTCCCTGAAATCAGCATTACCAAGTGCCTCACTTTGCAAGCTTGTGCTAGTCACCACACACATCACAAAAATACATGGGTTGCACCCCTGGAAAGATGGCAAAACCCTTAACAAAACGTATGTACAACTCATGGGCATATCATGCACACAATAATCATGGCAAAAATGACAAATATCTAAATGGAGCAGCAGATCTGACGATTAACTCAAGTAGCACTCTTCTAATAGCATTTCGGGCATCAAGATGAACTCAAATGAAAATGATGCAATGAGATTAAATGATGTACTCTCCGAGATGAACATTTTGATATGCTATATGCCCAAAACGGAGCTAGGGATGCAAAGTTACGACATGATGAAGATGGGCATATGGATCTGAGAATTTAGGACTTAGAAGAAAAATTAGACCTCTCCGGGACAGATCTAGGGTTTGCCGGGTGCGGAAGCCGAGGTTCGTCGGGATCTTGCCGGATTAGCGTCGCGGTGGCCGGATTCTGCCGGAGAAGAGGAAGGAGAGGCCGGGTGGAGGCGGTGGTGCACGGCGGCGCGGGGTCGGCGACGTCGGAGGGGCCCGCCGCCGTGGAGCTTTGCTCTGGTCGGCTAAAGTGCGGCGGCGACGACCTGGGAAGAGGAGGCGGCCGGCGAGCGCCGTGCGGCGGCACGCGCACCTCGAGGTGGCGCGGGGCGCGGAGCCTCCCGCGGGGAGTGGCGGGGCGGAGACGGGCCGCGGGGGCCGGCCTCAGGCCCCGGCGGGCCTGGCGGCAGGGACGGCGGACGCGCCAACGGAGCGGCAACACGTGGCGGCGGCGGGGAAAGTTGGACACGTCCGGCCCAAATCGGACGTGTCCGGCGGCGAGAGGTGGAAGACGACTAGGGTTTCGGGAGAGGAAGAAAGAGAATTTTGGAGGGGTCTTTAAATAGGCATAGGAGGAGCTAGGAGAGTCCAAATGAGGTGCGGTTTTCGGCCATGCGATCGTGATCGAACGCTCTAGATGATGGAAAGGTTTGGGGTGGGGTTTGGGCCAAATTGGAGGGGTGTTGGGCTGCAACACACACGAGGCCTTCTCGGTCCCTCGGTTAACCGTTGGAGCATCAAACGAAGTCCAAATGGTACGAAACTTGACAGGCGGTCTACCGGTAGTAAACCAAGGCCGCTTGGCAAGTATTGGTCCAATCCGGAAATGTTTAACCCCCACACATGAAAGAAAGCTAGAAATGACCACCGGAGGAGAATGAAGCCCCGGAATGCAAAACGGACAACGGGGAAAATGCTCGAATGCATGAGATGAACACGTATGCAAATGCAATGCACATGATGACATGATATGAGATGCATGACAACGATAAAAACACACAGAGACAAAAACCCGAACCCGAGAAAATAAAATAACTTAAGGCCGGAAACGGCAATAGTTGGAATACATATTGGGAAAGTCATATCCGGGGTGTTACAACACTCCACCACTACGAAAGGATATCGTCCCGAGATCTAGGACTCAAAGAACGCCGGGTACTCAGAACGGAGGTGATCCTCGCGTTCCCAGGTAGCTTCACGGTCGGAATGGTGTGACCACTTGACTTTGAGGAATTTGATTGACTTGTTGCGAGTCTTGCGTTCAGTCTCTTCAAGAATAGCAACTGGGTGCTCACGATAAGAGAGATCTTCTTGGAGCTCAATGTCCTCGAAGTTGACGGTGCGGTCAGGAGTCTTGAAGCACTTTCGGAGCTGAGAGACATGGAACACATCATGAACATTTGCAAAGTTTGAAGGAAGCTCGAGTTGATAAGCGAGATCGCCTCTCTTGCTGACAATCTTGAAAGGTCCCACGTATTTGGGGGCAAGCTTCCCTTTGATACCGAAGCGATGAGTACCTTTCATAGGAGAGACGCGGAGGTAAACATGATCTCCGATCTCGAAAGCCAAATCACGGTGCTTACTATCATAGTAGCTCTTCTGGGGGGATTGGGCTGCTTTGAGGTTATCTCGAATGACTTTGCACATTTCCTCTGCCTCTGTGATTAAGTCATTACCCAAAAGCTGACGTTCACCGGTTTCAGACTAGTTGAGAGGGGTACGGCACTTCCTGCCATACAGAATTTCAAATGGGGCCTTGCCCGAACTTGCTTGAAAACTGTTGTTGTAGGAGAATTCAGCATAAGGAAGACAATCCTCCCACTTCATGCTGAAGGAGATCACACAAGCCCTGAGCATATCTTCAAGAATCTGGTTGACACGCTCGACTTGACCGCTAGTTTGAGGATGGAAAGCTGTGCTGAAACAGATGTTGGTGCCCATGGCCTTCTGAAAAGAATCCCAAAACTTGGAGGTAAAGATGCTGCCACGGTCTGAAGAGATCACTTGTGGAATACCGTGCAGAGAGACAATTCGAGAGGTATAGAGTTCCGCCAATTGAGCTGCAGTGATTGACTCTTTGATAGGCAGAAAGTGAGCCACTTTAGTGAGTTTGTTGATGACAATGAATATAGCATCATTGCCACGCTTGGACTTTGGAAACCCAGTCACGAAGTCCATCTCAATGTGGTCAAACTTCCATTCTGGAATGGAAAGAGGTTGGAGGAGACCCGCTGGCCTTTGGTGTTCTGCCTTCACTCTTCTGCAGACATCACACTCATTCACGAACTGAGCGATCTCGGGCTTCATTCGAGTCCACCAATAAGCCTGCTTGAGGTCCTGATACATCTTCGTACTCCCAGGGTGGATGGAGAGGAGAGAATTGTGAGCCTCGTTCATGATCACTTTACGAAGGTCACCTTTGGGTACAACAATACGATCCTCGAAGAAGATTGTATCCTTGTCATCAAGGCGGTAGCACTTGTACTTGGGTTGACTCTTGGCAATCCCAATCTTCACCTTTTTCACCATAGCATCAAGAAGCTGAGCTTGGCGAATCTAGTCTTCCAAGGTAGGAGAGACTTGAAGGTTGGCGAGGAAACCTTGAGGAACAACTTGCAGATTAAGTTTGCGGAAAGCTTCACAAAGCTCGGGTTGATAAGGCTTGAGAATCAAACTGTTGCAATAAGCCTTCTTGCTCAATGCGTCAGCAATCACATTGGCCTTGCCTGGAGTATACTCAATACTCGGATTATACTCTTGAATCATTTCGACCCATCGAGTTTGCCTGAGGTTGAGATTAGGCTGAGTGAAGATGTACTTGAGACTCTTGTGATCAGTGAAAATGTCCACTTTTCTTCCCAATAAGAGATGTCTCCAAGTCAAAAGAGCATGCATAACTGCCGCCAACTCGAGATCATGAGTGGGGTAGTTCTTCTCATTGGGCTTCAATTGGCGAGAGGTATAAGAACACCTTTCTTCTCTTGCATCAACACTGCGCCATGACCTTGAAGAGAGGCATCACAAAAGACCTTGTACGACTTGGATTCATCAGGCGGAGTCAGAACTGGAGCAGTGATCAATTTCTCTTTCAAAGTGTTGAAAGCAATGTCACACTCCGGATACCAAACGTACTTGACGTGCTTCTGGAGAAGATTTGAGAGAGGCTTCATGATCTTAGAAAAGTTTTCAACGAATCTTCGGCAATAGCTTGCGAGACCGAGGAAGCTACGGAGTTGCTTCATGTTCTAAGGAGGTTCCCAATTCACAATTGCAGACACCTTCTCAGGATTCATGGCAATGCCCTTGGCAGAGATGATATGACCAAGATAAAGAACCTCATCGAGCCAAAATTCGCACTTGGAGAACTTGGCGTAGAACTTGTGTTCTCTGAGCTTATCGAGCACCAAACGCAAGTGCTTGGCATGATCTTCCTTGTTCTTCGAGAAAACCAGAATGTCGTCGAGATAGACCAAAACGAAGTCATGTTCTGAAAGCCAGGGTTGGGTGGGTGGGAAGATCCACTGCCACCTTTTCTCTTCTGCTGATACGGCTGACGAAACGGAGGAGGAGGAAGCCAATACTTCTGCTGCTTGGCCACTTGAGTAGAGGAAGAAGGAGTAGTGTCTTTGACTCGCTTCTTGGAAGCATCACACCTCAATTGAGCAGCCTCTTGCTTCAGTGCCATGTTGTAGAACTCATCGTACCTCAAGGGCTCAAAGAGAACAAGAGCTAGCTGAATTTCTTCTCTGAGACCACCCCTGAACTGGTATATCATGCTCTTCTCATCAGGGACGTCCTGCTTAGCAAAGCGGGCGAGCTTCTGAAACAACTTCTTGTAGTCATAGACAGACAAAGAGCCTTGCTTCAGGTTGTGGAATTCCTCACGCTTGCTTTTAACCACGCTCTGAGGGATATGGTGAGCTCTGAAATCTTGACGAAATTCATCCCAAGTGATCACACATCCACCTCTGGAGTCCTTGTACTGCTGGAACCATTCTGCAGCTTGATCTTTGAGTTGGAAGGAAGCGAACTTGAAAAAGTCCTCAGGCCTGACGTTACTGCACTCGAAATGCTTGCACAGATCGACGAGCCAATCGTTAGCATCGGTTGTCTCAACACAATTGCTGAAAGTCTTCGGCCCGTTAGCAAGGAACTAGTTGAGTGTAGCAAAGTGATTCTGATTGTTGCCTTGGTTCCCTTGGTTGCCTTGATTGCGCTCTTGAAGAATTTGCATGATCAACTGTGTGTTTGCATTGGTTGCGGCCATCACAGCTTGCCATGCCTCCGGAGGAGGTGGAGGTGGTGGCGGATCCTGATTCTGATTCTGATTGGTGCTCTTAGCGGGAGCCATCCTGAAGAGGTTGACCACCGTTAGCACATAGACATATAAAAGAAGCTGAATCCAACGGAATGAAAATTGCAACATATAGTCTTCACATCCGAACAAAGTGAACGAATGCATTCCTCTTGAAATGGTCACATATCCATAAATTGAGAAGCCACTTAGAATTTAGGTAGAGAAGTAAATCAACAAGGTACGGATCAAGAACGAATACTCGGTAAGAAATCCCAATCTCAAACAAAATATCCGTGGAAGAAGAACTAGAGCTACAAGAATTCCCACCTATGAAACTCCCGAACCTTTCCGGTTATGCAATCAGTTGTTGGGGATACAGGGGAAGCATAATATCTCACCCAAATCTAGCAAATCCTACATCCAGCTATATCCATCCTTCAACACATAACCGAGAAAAACTTCGGAAACCATCTACCTCAACCTTCGAAAAGCATCCGTTATACAAGTTATGGCGATACTCCCGAACTCCCGCCCCAGTACTGCGTGGCATCGAGGGTCTCTCACCAACGAACTACATAAAAGAGATTTTCGATGTCGGCGTACTAAACTCAGGTATTCCAGAACTACAACGATAAAATTATGACGACAACACCTCAGAGCTCAACTCCCCGGGACACTTCCACAAAACCCCTGACAGGAGGCCCCAAGACAATGTTCTCGTCATAAAACCATCAGAACGATTCCAAGATACCCGCGTGATCCTAAATTTTTTTTAGTGAAATTTGAGAAGAGAAGAGTCAAAACTCTATGTCAAGATGCCTTACCAGTGCGATGAGGAGACTGGGAAGTAAAAAGAATTCCAAAACTCTCCGATATATAATTCCTAAATGACTCAAAACATTTTTCTAGACACAACTCGGCCGCTAAAAACGATCAAGAAATGGGGCTCCTAAGGTCGGGGAAGGCTCTGATACCAACTTGTAACACCCTCGATGCGACTATATCTCCCACGTGTCGAGGCACGACTTAGAGGCATAATCGCATTGAAGGCATATGTCGCAAGTTAGGCAATCTTCACAACATCCCATGTAATATAAATAATAAAGGGGGGATAACATAGTTGGCTTACACTCGCCACGTCAATCAAGTACAAAAATAGCATTACATCATCCAAACACACATGGCCCGACTATGGCGCCAAAATAAAAGATAACCCAACATGCGACACGGTCCCGATCACCCCCAACTGGGCACCACTACTGATCATCAGGAAAGGAAACATAGTATCGTTGAGAGTCCTCGTCGAACTCCCACTTGAGCTCAAGCGCGTCAGCTGGAGCGGAATCAACAGGCCCTGCATCTGGTGTAATAGTAATCTGTGAGCCACAGGGACTCAGCAATCTCGCACCCTCGCGATCAAGACTATTTAAGCTTATAGGAAAGGTAAGGTAAATATGTGTGGAGCTGCTGCAAGCGACTAGCATATATGGTGGCTATCCTGTTCGCAAAAGAGAGCGAGAAGAGGAGGCAAAGCGCGAGCGAGAAACTAGAGAGCATCACACTGTTGATTCATTTTAAATAAGTTAAGGTTTAAGTTATCTACAATCGGACATTAACAAATTCCCATCTGCCCATAACCGCGAGCACGGCTTTCGAAAGTTCAAATCCCTGCAGGGGAGTACCAACTTAGCCCATGACAAGCTCTCACGGTCAATGAAGGAATAGACCTCCTCCCGAGACGTTCCGATCAGACTCGGTACCTTGGTTCTTCAAGACACTTCGACAGGTTAAAACAAATCCAGCAACACCACCCAGATGTGCCGACAAGTCCCGATAGGAGCTGCACATATCTCGTTCTCAAGGCACACCGAATGAGCAAGACGTCGGGTAGGCCAGCCCAGAGTTGCCCCTGGTAGCCCCGAACATCGCTCGGTTGGACCAACACTCAGAGGAGCACTGGCCCGGGGGGGCTAAAATAAGATGACCCTCGGGCTCCGGAAACCCAAGGGAAAAAGAGGCTAGGTGGCAAATGGTAGGACCAAGGTTGGGCATTGCTGGACAAGCTTTAATCAAGGCAAACTATCAAGGGGTTCCCATTATAACCCAACCGCGTAAGAAACACAAAATCCGGGAACATAACACCGATATGACGGAAACTAGGGCGGCAAGAGTGGAACAAAACACTAGGCGAGAGGCTGAGCCTTCCACCCTTTAACAAGTATATAGATGCATTAAGATAACATGGCAATATAATGATATCCCAATTAGTAAATAAATGTTCCAACAAGGAACTGTCTCCAATCTTCACCTGCAACTAGCAACGCTATAAGAGGGGCTGAGCAAAGCGGTAACATAGCCAATCAACGGTTTCGTAGGACATGGTGGGTTAGAGGTTTGACATGGCAATTTGGGAGGCTTGAAAGCAAGTGGTAGGCATCGTAGCATTGGCATAGCAAAAGAGCGAGCATCTAGCAAGGCAAAGATAGTAGTGATTTCGAGGGTATGATCATCTTGCCAGCAAAGTTGTCAGAGTTGACTGGATCCTCGAAAGCAAACTCAATGTGCTCCTCGTTAGCGAACTCGTCTCCTGGCTCTACCCAAACAAAACAAACAAGCAAACGGAACACAATCAACCACGTGCAAAGCTCAAACAATATGATGCAAAGGTGGTATGTTATGCGGGATGCGATGCGGGATGCATATGCAAGATTTGACAAGGGATGCATGAACCTGGCCTCAACCTGGAAATCCAAGCATGCCACTGGAAAGATGAGATGAAATCGCTTGAAAACGATATAAAGAACGCCGGAATCGGAGTTACGGTTTGCAAATGGCAAGCAATTCAAATATGGCCACGTTCTGCGATTTACAGCAAGTAGCCATCTAAATGCAACCAGATGAACATGCTACAGCACTCAAACATGGCATCAACATACATGGCAGGGATGCATTCATGATGCTTAACAAAAGTCTACCACTGATGCTTAACAAAATTCATATGGTAAACATATCTCAGACTTGGTGAAATTAACACTTGTCTAGAATTCCAAATCAGATAGCACTCTTTGGAGCGTGAAAACTATATGCTACAGGACCTGAACATGGCAAAGTAAAGCATGTCATGGAGCTACTCAAAGAGCTTAACAAAAGTCCCTTAGTGATCTCGAGCCAAAAGGGATCACAAAATACAATTGCAAGCATGTGAACATGGCAAAAACATAATCAATTCTCAGACTTAGTGAAAACTAGAGCATGCTGAAAACAGATATCAAGTAGGCATGTTTACGAGCTCGATGCACTCACTATAGAGCAAGTCATGACAAACTAAGCATACACCCATCCAGAATACACAACATACAAACTAGACATGGCAAGAACAATAGCATAGCATGCACGGTTCAACTACAACATCCTCGGCAAAATCGCTAACAAGTAGACAATCTGCCCAGATTCACGAAATGACAAAAGTAGAGCTCAATTGACTCAAGCTAGGGTGCTCCATAATTGTAAACAAAGACATGGATGGATACAGAACTACAAGATTAACAAAACATCCTTACTGATCATCCTCAAAAGAGGCACGGATCACTAGGAAACAACATGAACATATGGCTATATGAGATAAACAACTCAAGGACTTAGTGGAAATGCTAAGTCCCTGAAATCAGCATTACCAAGTGCCTCACTTTGCAAGCTTGTGCTAGTCACCACACACATCACAAAAATACATGGGTTGCACCTCTGGAAAGATGGCAAAACCCTTAACAAAACATATGTAGAACTCATGGGCATATCATGCACAAAATAATCATGGCAAAAATGACAAATATCTAAATGGAGCGGCAGATCTGACGATTAACTCAAGTAGCACTCTTCTAACAGCATTTTGGGCATCAAGATGAACTCAAATGGAAATGATGCAATGAGATGAAATGATTTACTCTCTGAGATGAACATTTTGATATGCTATATGCACAAAACGGAGCTACGGATGCAAAGTTACGACATGATGAAGATGGGCATATGGATCTGAGAATTTAGGACAGAAGAAAAATTAGACCTCTCCGGGACAGATCTAGGGTTTGCCGGGTGCGGAAGCCGAGGTTCGTCGGGATCTTGCCGGAGTAGCATCGCGGTGGCCGGAGTCTGCCAGAGAAGAGGAAGGAGAGGCTGGGTGGAGGCGGCGGTGCACGGCGGCGCGGGGTCGGCGACGTCGGAGGGGCCCGCCGCCGTGGAGCTTTGCTCCGGTCGGCTAAAGTGCGGCGGCGACAACCTGGGAAGACGAGGCGGCAGGCGAGCGTTGTGCGGCGGCGCGCGTGCCTCGGGGCGGCGCGGGGCGCAGAGCCTCCCGCGGGGAGTGGCGGCGCGGACACGGGCCGCGGGGGCCGGCCTCGGGCCCCGGCGGGCCCGGCGGCGGGGACGGCGGACGCGCCAACGGGGCGGCGACACGTGGCGGTGGCGGGGCAAGTCGGACACGTCCGGCCCGAATCGGACGTGTCCGGCGGCGAGAGGTGGAAGACGACTAGGGTTTCGGGAGAGGAAGAAAGAGAATTTCGGAGGGGTCTTTAAATAGGCATAGGAGGAGCTAGGAGAGTCCAAATGAGGTGCGGTTTTCGGCCACGTGATCGTGATCGAACGCTCTAGATGATGGAGAAGGTTTAGGTGGGTTTTGGGCCAAATTGGAGGGGTGTTGGGCTGCAACACACACGAGGTCTTCTCGGTCCCTCGGTTAACCGTTGGAGCATCAAACGAAGTCCAAATGGTACGAAACTTGACAGGCGGTCTACCGGTAGTAAACCAAGGCCGCTTGGCAAGTCTCGGTCCAATCCAGAAATGTTTAATCCCCACACACGAAAGAAAGCTAGAAATGACCACCGGAGGAGAACGAAGCGCCGGAATGCAAAACAGACAACGGGGAAAATGCTTGAATGCATGAGATGAACACGTATGCAAATGCAATGCACATGATGACATGATATGAGATGCATGACAACGGTAACAACACACGGAGACAAAAACCCGAACCCGAGAAAATAAAATAACTTAAGGCCGGAAAAGGCAAGAGTTGGAATACATATTGGGAAAGTCATATCCGGGGTGTTACATGAAGTGACCGTGCGGTGATGCCGGTATGCCCGCTCCGTGTAATTCGTGGGCGGCGATGTCGGTGATGATTTATTCTTCGCGATGTCGGACTCTTGTTTGGCTTGCCGAGACGATGATCCAAAGAAGTTGAGCTCGGCTCAACAAAGTGACAACGCGTCTAGCGCAGGTCGTCAGCCGTGGAGCAATATTGCCGAACTGGTTTGACACCAGAATGATGTTGAAGATTATGTTTAAAAGATTTTAAAGTTAGTGGGATGTGTTCGGGAACAAAACACAACAGCCCATACAAAACTTCCTTCAAAAAGGATGTCCGAAATCTCGTTCATAAAAAAGAAGAACTCGGGTCGGATTCGTTTTCGCGCAGAAAACAGATCCGAAAAGTGATGCACTAATAGGAAGGTTCACAGAGTTTGGACCGTCGGATCGAGCTGAAATTTTGAAGGGTGGTAGATATAGGAATTCTGCAGCAGATCAATGGTTGGATCTTCCAAAGGACGTCCGAGCTAGAATCCGTACACCACGCTCGAAACTCGTCCAGATTCTCGTCCAGATTTGACAGGGCCCCGGTGTATCTTAGATTGTCAGAGATTCCTCCATCGGAACACGATGAAATTTTGTGTGGTTGTTACAGACTTAATTCCACACAATTCCACCAAGGGGATCGTCAAAGCGATGCTCAAAGAGGTGGTGGCAGCGAATATAAGTTCGTTGTCCGGAAAAACAGCACGGTCGCCCGAGGGCAATGTTGACGTTGAGCCCCCGAGCTCCATGGATGATTCCTCCATGATCTTGATAGAGATCGGAGTTGATGTTGATGAAGGCCCTCGTCCGCACATGACGATCGGAGATGGAGTACGGTCCTTGATCGAGCCAAGGTGACCAGTCGAGTCGGCGACGAAGATGTCAGCATCGCAGTTGACCTGCAGACGAGCCATCAATCCTTTTGCCGATCACACATCGGAACTCTCAATGAAAGCACCAATGTCGGTGTCAAAACCGAGGGCAATGCTGACGTTGAGCCCCCGAGCTCCATGGATGATTCCTCCATGATCTTGATAGAGATCGGAGTTGATGTTGATGAAGGCCCTCGTCCGCACATGACGATCGGAGATGGAGTACGGTCCTTGATCGAGCCAAGGTGACCAGTCAAGTCGGCGACGAAGATGTCGGCATCGCAGTTGACCTGCAGACGAGCCATCAATCCTTTTGCCGATCACACATCAGAACTCTCAATGAAAGCACCAATGTCGGTGTCAAAACTAGCGGATCTCGGGTAGGGGTCCCGAACTATGCGTCTAAGATCGATGGTAACAGGAGGCAGGGGACACGATGTTTACCCAGGTTCGGGCCCTCTTGATGGAGGTAATACCCTACGTCCTGCTTGATTGATATTGATGATATGACTGTTACAAGAGTTGATCTACCACGAGATCATAGAGGCTTAACCCTAGAAGCTAGCCTATGGTATGATTGTTGTATATATCTATTGACTAGCCTGGCCTCGGTTATATAATGCACCAGAGGCCTAGGATAACAAGAGTCCTAGCCGAATACGCCGGTGGGGAGGAGTCCTTGTCTTGATCGCCATGTCTTGTGGAATCTTCCTTGTATGCGGCAGCTGTCCGAACTGGCCCATGAGTATGCGGCCATGGGGGTCCTCGGCCCAATCCAATTGATCGGGAGACGACGTGATGAGTACCCCCTAGTCCAGGACACCGTCACTACCACTTGTTTATGATGCCTCCCATGTTGCCATGTCAAGCCTCTAACCCACCTTCCTGGAAAACCGTTGTTTGGCTAAGTTACCGCTTTTGCTCAGTCCCTCTTATAGCATTGCTAGTTGCAGGTGCCTTGCAGGTTGTTCCATGTTGGAACATGGATATGTTGGGATATCACAATATCTCTTATTTAATTAATGTATCTATATACTTGTCAAAGGGTGGAAGGCTTGGCCTTTTGCTCAGTGTTTTGTTCCACTCTTGCCGCCTTAGTTTCCGTCATACCGGTGTTATGTTCCTTGATTTTGCCTCCCTAACACGGTGAGGGTTTATGGGCCCCTCTTGATAGTTTGCTTTGAATAAGACTCCTCCAGCAAGGCCCAACCTTGGTTTTTCCATTTGCCTTTTACAACTAAAACTGCATAGCGACTTTCCGGACCCCGCGGACTTAACTACCACCCCCCCGGGGCCAGTGCTCGTCATGAGTGTTGGTCCAAACCTGTCATCCGCTGGTGGCCGCCAGGGGAAACTCTGGATTGGCCTATCGGAAGTTTGGACAATCCAATCGTGGCCTGAGACGAGATATGCGCGGCTACTATCAGGGTGTCAGCACGTCGGGAGATCTTGCTGGACTAGTTTTACCATTGTCAAAATATCTTCTGCACCAGGATTCTGAGTCTGATCGGAGGGTCCAGCGATGCAGGATTGTCTCAGCGGATCGTGAGCTTGTCATGGGCTAAGTTGGGACACACCTGCAGGGTTTAAACTTTCGAGATCCGTGCCCGCAGTTATGTGGCAGATGGGAATTTGTTAATATCCGATTGTAGAGAACATGACACTTGACTTATTTAAAGAACATCAACCATGTGTGTAGCCG
This sequence comes from Triticum aestivum, assembly GCF_018294505.1. NCBI lineage: Eukaryota > Viridiplantae > Streptophyta > Magnoliopsida > Poales > Poaceae > Triticum > Triticum aestivum. The sequence goes on along the minus strand of NC_057809.1, from coordinate 264,179,317 downwards.
TGATGGTCCCTTTTCGGCAGAGTCCGGGAAGTGAACACGGTTTGAGTTATGTTTGAACATAAGTAGTGCCAGGATCACTTCTTGATCGTTTTCGGTTTCACGACCGTTGTGTAGCTTCTCTTCTTACTCTTATTTCTGTATGTCAGCCACCATATTTGCTTAGCGCTTGCGGCCGCTCCACTTCATTATCTTATCCTACCCATAAGCTTAAATAGTCTTGATATCTTGGGTTTTGAGATTGCTGAGTCCGCGTGACTCGTAGATACTACCAAAACAGTTGCAGGTGCCGATGATACCGATGCAGGTGATGCTACTGAACTCAAGTGGGAGTTCGACGAGGACCTTGGTCGTTACTTTGTTTCATTTCCTGATGATCAGTAGTGGAGCCCAGTTGGGACAATCAGGAATCTAGCATTTGGAGTCTATCTTCTTTTCATTTGGATTTGACTGTAGTCGGTCTATGTGTGTATTTTGGATGATGTATGAATTATTTAAGTACTGTGTGACGTGGCGATTGTAAGCCAACTCTCTTTATCCCTTTCTTGTTCATTACATGGGATTGTGTGAAGATGACCCTTCTTGCGACAAAACCATAATGCGGTTATGCCTCTAAGTCGTGCCTCGACACGTGGGAGATATAGCCGCATCATGGGCGTTACACTTAACCTGGTGACTAACTAGCTTATATCTGTTGTAGGGAAACAATGGGAAGCACTGAGGTTTACAATCGAGGTTAGCACGTTCATGGTCCATTGTCTAATAGTAAATTATTGTGCAATTTCAGGAACCATTCTAATATTTAGGTTTTAACAATCTGGTCTTGCACATGTAGGTCCTGCTGTCAAAGGTTTTGACCCACTGTTCGACCCTTTTTGCATATGGGGAAATGAGTTGTCCATGAATATCAGTCAAGTCAAGAAACTCAGAAAGATTGTTAGGATAAAGAAATTAGCTACAAAAAACAACAAGATCTTTTTCTGTACAATGAAGAAGACATCAGTTCACTACAGGATGGTACTAACTATTATACCTTGCCTTTTTTATTCCTTTGCCCCATTTCCAATATAGAGAAGATATTTATGCACATCCTTGTTTTCTGGCCTTTCCAAAGCAGTTCACTGATGATTACCTCTCAAACCACCTCTATGGTCAGGAGGCGGGGAAGATTTTCATACAACACCCACGGTTCAATATTTAAGTGTTCCTGAAGTGGACGAAGGATGGACGGTCAATCATCCACAAACAGTGGCCTAAAGTTGCAAAGACCTTCAACACGAATAAAGGCTCAATATTCGCCTTTCGCATCTGTCCTTATATCGTCTATGATGCTAATTTCGAAAGGTTCTACATGTTACATGTGAAACTTGGTGCCGGTGCAGTTATGTAATGGGGTAGCTGAGTGCTGAAGTCATATCATGTTGTATTCTGATGTATTTCAATTATGAAATTATGTTTCTTTAATATGGAAATGAAATATATTATGTTCTTAATAAATGGATTATTAATAATAGGGAAATTAGCCTGCTAATGGCGAATTAGCCTACTAATTGGGTTTTGCTATTGCAAACGATTATTAAAAAATACCGTGGGCGATGACCTCAGGAAACACACACGGTTTCTAGGAATAAACCGTGTTGGACCAATGAACAATCGCACACGACTTTCTCTTGAAAACTATTTGCGTTAGGCCACCTTGCGCAAACGTTTACCACATAAAAACTGTGTGTCATGGACAGTCTTTGCCACACAGTTTCTTCTACGGACCGTGTGTGATACATTCAATAACGCAAACAATTTTTAATGTGAAAAATTGTGTGTGATGTACCTGTGAATGGAAACGTTTTCCTTGGAGCGACTGTTTGGGATGTACATACAAATGGAAACGTTTAGCGTGCACTGGCTGTGTGGGATGTACTTGCAACCGGAAACAATGTCGCATGTATAATTGTATTTTTAGCTCTACTATACGTATCTCTGTATTTGAGCGCTCGCCAGTCGCACACGACCTCATTTTGCCGAGCGTGTGTGCCAGGAGGGCATATCCCCGACGGTTTCTGGGTCATGTGGGAAGTACCCCCCTATCGCGCGCACTCACTAGGCGACAGTTCCAAATGCCATCGCGGAAAGGCATTTGAAACCTTTTGTATAGCACCGACGCGTACTAGTGGATGACTGATCGTGAGCTTCTCTTAAGTCTTCAATAGGAGGTTGATCGCAATCACAAGTGCGTCAAGCATAAATTTGGCTCAATTCTTTAGAATATGATAGTGCTATGTCTCCAATGTATCTATAATTTTTTATTGTTCCATGCTATTATATTATCTATCTTGGATGTTTTATATGCTATTTTATAAGATTTTTGGGCCTAACCTATTAACCTAGAGCCCAGTGTCAGTTTCTGTTTTTTCCTTGTTTTTGAGTTTTACAGAAAAGGAATACCAAACGGAGTCCAATTGACATGCCAATTTTGATGATTTTTATGGACCAAAAGAAGCCCCCGAAGTAAAAGAGTTGGGCCAGAAGAGTCCCGAGCTGTCCACGAGGGTGGAGGGCGCGGCCTACCCCTTTGGGCGCATCCCCCTATCTCATGGACGACTTGTCGACCCCCCTGATGTGAGACCTACGCCAAAAATTCCTATAAATACAGAAACCTCCAGAAAATAACCTAGATCGGGAGTTCCGCCGCCGCAAGCCTCTGTGGCCACCAAAAACCTAGACCGGTTGATGTGACGGCGGCCCGATCTTTCGATGAGAGTGTAGATAATTATTGATTTGGTGGATTCTGACCTTGATGATCCGGCTATACCATACCCGATGATACGCCTCGACAATCGCTATACCAATCTCCGATGGTTATTGACCTTGCCGTAGGCACAATCAACCTGAACAACGAGGTTCGAGTTCTTGCAAGCAACCGAAGAACCAGCAAGAACAAGGGTGAATTGCAACTGAAATTGCGGATGATAACTTGAGTACTCGAATTAGATTAAAAGTTGGGGTTCCACTATGGATCTGACAAGGCGGTAGTCCTACACGTCTCGTAGATGCGAAATTGTAGCGATGGCTAAACAATACAATAAAACCCGAGTATAAATCCTAATCTATGATAGATATTTATTAAATGCAGATGTTGTGGCCGAGTCGGTTCCCTGTGTTTCTTCCAATCCGTTGTAGGTCCACACATACAGGCAGAAGCGTGTCAGGGCCGGACTCTTCTGGCACAACCAAATATTCTAGTGCCCACGTTGGTAGTTGATTCCTAATCCAAGTGCTTTGGTCCTGGTGCTTTTGTCTTTGTACACATAACATCGATTGATGGCTGTGATGGATGGTTCCCTGGATACATGCATGCATGTGACATGGTTGATGGATGGAATGGATTCATGGGACATGCATGCAGTGTAGCTCCATCCGATTTGAGTGAACAGTTGGCTTCATCTCTAATCTCTCCTTTATTCCTAAGTACAAGCAAATCAGAACATGAGTGTAGCATCGTATTTTTGTCAGTCAAATCATTTGTACGAAGGAGCGATAGTACCTGGCCATTTATTTGATGCGCGCGTGCTCTAGTTATAGGTTCGGATGGAATAATTGATGTAGGAGTGGCGATAGGTGTAACTGCGGCAGGGATGTCCTCATCATCGGTGGCCATCTTCATCATCACGGTGCTCTCAATGACGAGGAGGGAGGAGTTCACCCTCGGGGCTGAAGTTATGTACCAGTAGCTATGTGTTTGGTCTCTCTCTCTCTCTCTCTCTCTCTCTCTCTCTCTTGTGTTCTTGATATGGCACGATCTTGATGTACCACGAGCTTTGCTATTATAGTTGGATCTTATGATGTTTCTCCCCCTCTATCTCCTTGTGATGAATTGAGTTTTTTGTTTGAAATTATCTTATTGGATTGAGCCTTTAAGGATTCGAGAACACTTGATGTATGTCTTGCATGTGCTTATCTGTGGTGACAATGGGATATTCACGTGATCCATTTGATGTATGTTTTTGTGATCAGCCTGCGAGTTCTGTGACCTTGTGAACTTATGCATAGGGGTTGGCTCATGTTTTTGTCTTGAATCACCGGTAGAGACTTTAGGGCACTCTTTGAAGTTCTTTGTGTTGGTTGAATAGATGAATCTGAGATTGTGTGATGCATATCGTATAATCATACCCGCGGATACTTGAGGTGACATTGGAGTATATAGGTGACATTAGGGTTTTGGTTGATTTGTGTCTTCGGGTGTTATTTTACTACGAACTCTAGGGATGTTTGTGACACTTATAGGAATAGCCCAACAGATTAACTTTGAGGTGGTTTCGTACCCTATAATAATGTCTTCATTTGTTCTCCACTATTAGTGACTTTGGAGTGACTCTTTGTTGCATGTTGAGGGATTGTTATATGATCCAATTATGTTATCCTTGTTGAGAGAACTTGCCCTAGTGAAAGTATGAACCCTAGACCTTGTTTCAACGCATTGCAATACCGTTTTCGCTCAGTTTTATCATTAGTTACCTTGCCGTTTCATATTTTCAGTTACAAAAACCTATATCTACCATCCATATTGCAATTGTATGACCATCTCTTCGCCGAACTAGTGCACCTATACAATTTACCATTGTATTGGGTGTGTTGGGGACACAAGAGACTCTTTGTTATTTGGTTGCAGGGTTGTTTGAGAGAGACCATCTTCATCCTACGCCTCGCACAAATTGATAAACCTTAGGTCATCCACTTGAGGGAAATTTGCTACTGTCCTACAAACCTCTGCACTTGGAGGCCCAACAACGTCTACAAGAAGAAGGTTGTGTAGTAGACATCAAGCTCTTTTCTGGTGCCATTGCCGGGGTAGTTAGCGCTTGAAGGTATATCTTTAGATCTTGCAATCGAATCTTTTTGTTTCTTGTTTTATCACTAGTAAAGAAAACTTCAAAAAACTGGAATTGAGGTTGCCTCATATGCTTCATCTTTTTAATGTCTTTCGTGAAAATAAGGATTTCGATAATTGTGCCAAAGTGTTAGTAGAAGAATGCATCAAAATGTTTGGCACTAAATATTTGAATGATGAGCATGATTGCAATGTTGTCAGTATGAATTCCTTGAATATCCATGATGCTAATGATATGTGCTATGTTTGATGATGATGATATTTTTAGTCCCCCATGTTTTGATGAGAAAAAATATTATGATGAAAGCATCCCCCTATCTATGATGATTATTGCGATGACACGTATGCTACAAAGAATAATGGTATTCATGAAACTTGTCATCATGATTTTAACTTTAAATTGAATTATGCCTCACATGATAGTTATTTTGTTGAGTTTCTCCCACTACTATTCGTGAGAAGAAATTTGCTTATGTGGAGAGTAATAAAAATTCTATGCTTGTAGATCAGGAAAAGAATGCTTTATGTGATGGTTATATTGTTGAATTCATTCATGACGCTACTGAAAATTATTATGAGGGAGGAATATATGCTTGTAGGAATTGCAATAATATCAAGTTTCCTCTCTATGTGCTTAAAATCTTGAAGTTATGCTTGTTTTTCTTTCCTATGCTAGTTGATTCTTGTTCCCATAAATTGTTTGCTCACAAAATCCTTATGCATAGGAAGTGGGTTAGACTTAAATGTGCTTGTCATATGCTTCATGATGCTCCTGTTATGTTCAGTTCTTATCTTTTATGTGAGCATCATTGAAATCATCATGCCTAGCTAGAAAGGCATTAAAGAAAAGTGCTTGTTGGGACACAACCCAACATTTATACCTATTGTTTTTGTGTGTTCACATGATTATGCTACTTTAGTAATCATGTTTTATAGCTTTTGTTTCAATAAAGTGCCATGTAAGACCTTTGGGATGGCTTACGATGATAGTTGATTTGATCTTGCTGAAAAGCATAAACTTTTACGCCCAGGAGATTAGTTTTAATTTTTAACAGAAGCGCAATAAAATACTGATTCTTTCTTCAGAAGATGTATGAACAAATTGCTCAGGCTTTCCTATTTTTTCAGAATTTTTGAAGTTACAGAAGTATTCGGGAGGTATAGATTACTACAAACTATCCTGTTTTTGACAGATTCTGTTTTCGATGCATAGTTTGCTTGTTTTCTAGTTTCTATGGCTTATATTGCTTAATATAAATTTTAGAAATGACAGGCACAATAGGCATCATGTGAGAAAAATTATGAATCTTGTCTTGACAGTGCCTAAGTGGTGATTTGCTTTCTTATACTAACAGAGCTTACGAGTTTTCTGTTAAGTTTTGTGTTGTGAAGTTTTCAAGATTTGGGTAAAGATTCGATGGACTATGGAATAAGGAGTGGCAAGAGCCTAAGCTTAGGGATGCCCAAGGCACCCCTAGGTACTATGCAAGGACAACCAACAGCCTAAGCTTGGGGATGCCCTGGATGGCATCCCCTCTTCCGTCTTTGTTTGTCGGTAACTTTACTTGGAGCTATATTTTTATTCACCACATGATATGTGTTTTGCTTGGAGCGTCATTTTCTTTTATTAGGATTTGCTTGCTGTTATTTAGAGTAATATTTTGCATCTTTTAATTCAATAAAAATGTCAAGTATATCCTTTACCATGCTTATTTTGTAAGTCCATATGTTGTTGTTTTAAAAATAAAAAGTTTGTTGTTATGTTTTGTATATTTGTGAATAGTCAGAATAGGATAATATCTTGAAATTTTTACATAATGAGTAACAACAAATTATCTACGGTGTGGTAATTTTTCATAATTTTTGGAGTTAAAGAAGTATAATTCTTCTTGCATTCTTTATAGACTATCCTGTTTAGACAGATTTCTGTTATGATTGCATTGTTTGCATATGTTTGCTTGTTTAATGATTCTATTTGATGATACGAGTGTTAAATATGCAGAGGTATTTATTATCCAATGTCAAATTATAATTTTAGTGATTTTCTATAGTAGAGAATGATAAAATTTAGCATGAATTTATACTAACTTATCTCACGAGTTCTTGTTGAGTTTGGTGTGGATGAAGTTTTTAAGATTTAGGGAAACCACGATATGAATGGAATTAAGGAGACGCAACAGCTCAAGCTTGGGGATGCCCAAGGCATCCCTAATTAATATTTCAAGAAGTCTCAAGCATCTAAGCTTGGGGATGCCCCGGTAGGCATCCCACCTTTCTTCATCAACAATTATCTGTCAATTTTGGTTGAGCCTAAGTTTTTCTTCTTCACATGATATGTGCTATCCTTGCAATGTCATTTTATTTTGTTTTGCTTGTTATTTTAATAAAGTACATAAGATCTTAAGTTTTATTTATGAGAAGGAGTCTTCACATAGTTACATAATTATCCGACTACTCGTTGATCTTCACTTATATCTTTTGGAGTAGTTTGTCATTTGCTCTAGTGCTTCACTTATATCTTTTTAGAGCATGGCAGTAGTTTTATTTTGAAGAAATAGATGAACTCTCATGCTTCACTTATATTAGTTTGAGAGTCCTAAACATTAGGGTAATTTGCTTTGGTTATGAAACTAGTCCTAATATGATGGGCATCCAAGATGGGTATAATAAAAACATTCATATAGAGTGCATTGAATACTATGAGAAGTTTGATACTTGATGATTGTTTTGAGACATGAAGATTGTGATATTAGAGTCATGCTAGTTGAGTAATTGTGAAATTGAGAAATACTTGTGTTGAGGTTCGCAAGTCCCGTAGCATGCACGTATGGTAACCGTTGTGTGACAAATTTGAAGCATGAGGTGTTTCTTTGATTACCTTCCTTATGAGTGGCGGTCGGGGACGAGCGATGGTTTTTCCTAACAATCTATCCCCCTAGGAGCATGCGCGTAGTTCTTGGTTTTGATGACTTATAGATTTTTTCAATAAGTATGTGAGTTCTTTATGACTAATGTCGAGTCCATGGATTATACGCACTCTCACCCTTCCACCATTGCTAGCCTCTCTTGTGCCGCGCAACTTTCGCCAGTACCATAAACCCATCATTTACCTTCCTGAAAACAGCCACCATACCTACCTATTATAGCATTTCCATAGCCATTCCGAGATATATTGCCATGCAACATTCCATCGTTCCGTTTATTATGACACGCTTCATCATAGTCATATTGCTTTGCATGATCTTGTAGTTGACATCGTATTTGTGGCATGGCCACCATTCATAATTTTTCATACATGTCACTATTGATTGATTGCACATCCCCGTACACCGCCGGAGGCATTCACATAGTGTCATATTTTGTTGAAAGTATCGAGTTGTAATTCTTGAGTTGTAAGTAAATAAAAGTGTGATGATCTTCATTATTAGAGCATTGTCCCATGTGAGGAAAGGATGATGGAGACTATGTTTCCCCCACAAGTCGGGATGAGACTCCGGACGAAAAAAGAGGCCATAAAAAAGGAAGGAGAAGACCCAAACAAAAAAGAGAGAAAAAGAGAGAAGGGACAATGTTACTATCCTTTTTCCACGCTTGTGCTTCAAAGTAGCACCATGATGTTCATGATAGAGAGTCTCTTATGTCGTCACTTTCATATACTAGTGGGAATTTTTCATTATAGAACTTGTCTTGTATATTCCAATGATGGTGTCGGTGTCAAAACCGGCGGATCTCGGGTAGGGGGTCCCGAACTTTGCGTCTAGGCCAGATGGTAACAGGAGGCAGGGAACACTTTGTTTTACCCAGGTTCGGTCCCTCTCGATGGAGGTAATACCCTACTCCTGCTTGATTAATATTGATGGTATGGGTAGTACAAGAGTAGATCTACCACGAGATCAAGTAGGCTAAACCCTAGAAGCTAGCCTATGGTATGATTGTTGTATATGGAGTTGATTGCCTACGGACTACAACCCTCCGGTTTATATAGACATCGGATAGGGTTAGGGTTACACAGAGTCGGTTACAATGGTAGGAGATCTTGAATATCCGCATCGCCAAGCTTGCCTTCCACGCCAAGGAAAGTCCCATCCAGACACGGGACGAAGTCTTCAATCTTGTATCTTCATAGTCCAGGAGTTCGGCCGAAGGTATAGTCCGGCTACCCGAACACCCCCTAATCCTGGACTCCCTCAGTAGCCCCTGAACCAGGCTTCAATGACGACGAGTCCGGCATGCAAATCGTCTTCGGCATTGCAAGGCGGGTTCCTCCTCCAAGTCCTTCGTAGAAGATCGTAAACACCAAGAGTAGTGTCTGGTTCTGCAAAATAAGTTTCCACATATTGCCATAGAGAGAATAATATTGACACAAATCAAATCTGCCGATGTATTCCGCAGTGCGTCATCACACTATGGCCAAGTCCTTCACTCGAATCATTTTTACTTTTCCACCTCAGCATGTTTTGCGAGGCGGCTTCCTTGGCATGTCTTGTCAAAGCAGAGATCGTGTACCCTTTTTATGGGATTCTCATCAATACGGACGTGGGTAACCCTAACCGCGCCATTTACCACGGCGCTTGGGAGGCAAGCGAGTTTTATTAGGCAGGTGGGGACGCATGACCGCATCTGCCCATATAAGGGGATAAGGATCCACCTTTTTACCTATGCCTTCTTCCTCCTTTGCCTATCCATCTCCTGCGCACTTGAGCTCCAGCGCCCAAGTCCGCACTTCCCACCTCAACCTTCTCCAGCGATGTCCGGAGCGGGAGGTAAGTGGAAGGTCTCCTCCGTCACGGAGGGCGACGTAAAAAAGCTTAGGAAGGCCGGATACTTGTCCAAAGACATCGCGCACCGGCTTCCCGAGAAGGGGCAGCTCCTCCCCACCCCAAGGCCCCATGAGAGGGTAGTATTTCTTCCCCACTTCCTCCGCGGACTGGGTTTTCCACTTCACCCATTCATCCGGGGGCTCATGTTCTACTACGGCCTGGATTTTCACGATCTGGCCCCGAACTTCATCCTCAACATCTCAGCGTTTATTGTCGTGTGCGAGGCTTTCCTCCGCGTCTGCCCCCATTTCGGCCTCTGGCTCAAGACCTTCAACGTCAAGCCCAAGGTGGTGTGCGGCAACCAGGCGGAGTGCGGAGGCGCCATGGCGGGCAAGATTGCCAACGTCCTGTGGTTCGAGGGCTCCTTCGTAGAGACCCTAAAGGGGTGGCAAGCCGGGTGGTTTTACAACACCGAGCCACGCGATCTGAAATGGATCGCAGCCCCCGAGTTCCGATCCGGACCCCCCACGCGGCTCATGTCCTGGAAAGAGATGGGCCTATTGTGGGGTAACGAGGAAGAGGTGACCGGACAGAAGACATGCATCCAGTCCCTGGTAAACAAGTCAATCAGGCTTGTAAGTGTAGTCCAGGTCATGCTCGTTCGCCGAATCCTCCCGTGTCAACAACGGGACTTTACTCTGTGGGAGTTCGACCCGGCACAGCACCGAACCCTTAATAGGCTCTTCGACACGACGTATGAAGACGTCTGGAAGGCGCTAATCAAAGGAGCCGAGGCTCCTGCATCCATTTCCGAGGACCGCGAATACAGCTCGCAGCGTCACGCTAGCGAGGTAAGCTATTTTCACCTTTTACAGGATGTTCAGCTTTTTTCATAGTTTAACTTTATGCGGGATCTAAACTCCCTTACCTTTGACATGCTTGGCGGGCGGTATCCGGACCGATTAACTGTCCGGCTCCGCTACCCGAAGACCCAGCCCCAGCTCTACTAGTAAAGCTGCTGGCTCCGGCGCCTTATGTGGTGCCGGAAAAGAAGGCCAAGAAGAAGAAGACCACAGGGACTCGAAAGAGTACCCGCAATGTGGTGTTGTCGGACTTGTCATCCGACGAGTCCGAGACGCCCTCCTCCCGTGAAAACAAGGAGGAGGAAGAAGAAAGATCTCCCCCCCCAGCGGAGGGAGGAAAGAAAAGGAAGGTCGCCCCAACGGGGAAGGCTGAAGGGTCCAAGAAGAGGAAGACCCCTCCGCCGGACTATGCCCCCGACGCCGACGAGGACAAAGAGGAGTGGCCGGATAGGGCCAGGCGTCCGGCGAAATCATAAGTGTTCGGATACCAGAGTAACTCATGATATTCCTTTTGTTGTGCAGCTTTCCCTAATGTCTAATATAATCATGCAGCCCGCCCCGGGCCGAACTCAACGAGTCGTCGAGCGGCTCCCTGGATTCATTGGACGTGAATTCAGTTCCGCCTGTTGTCTCCCCCCGCACTACGGATGACGCCGAAGTAGCGTCGCAACGAGCTCCGGGGCAGGAGGAGGTGGTCCTGGAGGAGCCGCAAGGCGACCTCCCGGACTCCAGGAGTAAAGGGGACAAGACCCCCCAGGGCTCCAAGTCCGGCTTTATGCCGGACACCGCGCCGGAATCTTCAACAGTTCCGGACTATGGTAGGCAAACTCCTTCCAAGAGGAGCAAGTCTTCTGAACCGGCAGCCTCCGTCCAACCGGAGGCGCCGGACAATCTACTGGAGGTGCTTGAAGGCGCCTCTATCGACGAGGAGCACCGTACTATTATGAGTACGGTGATCCAGAAGGTTCAGTCCGCCAAGAGCGGACCGACTGAAGCTTGCGCTAGCCTTCTAACAGGCTTCGAGGTAAGTAAAAATATGTAAAAATATTACCGCATAGACAGTAGCCCCTGATGCTCTGTTTGGCGTTCGGAAAGAAAAGCCGAATAGAGGATCTAGTAAATTTCGCAGGAGTCTAACAAAAAGAGTCAATATGCGTATGCAGGCTTCGCTGCTATCCACCGTCGCACTAACTACGGAGGTGGGTGTCCTGAAGCAGGACCTCGAACGGACCGAGGAAGAGCTCGGCCTTGCCAAGTGGCAGCTCGAGGAGAAAGAAGGTAAGAAATACCTTATAGAAAAATTGCCTATAGAGAGGCGTGATTGCAAAAAATAACAGGATTGCACTGCTTATTATAGGGGCCACGACTAAGGTGGCGACCCTCAAGCAGGCGCTATCCGAGGCCGAAAAGAAAACGGCCGCGGAGCGCACCGAGCGAGAGAAACTTGGGGCTCAGGTCGGCGAGGTGCAGCAAGAGCTTCAGGCTCTCATGAAAAAACATGAGAGTTTGGAGCTTGAGTCAAAGACCCAAGCGTCCGAGCTCGCGATGGCCCTTGAGGCTGCCAAGTCTGCCAAGGCCGAGGCCCAAAAGGCCATCCAAGAGTTGTAGGAGGTGAAAAAGATAGCAGCGGGTAAGGCATTCTCTATGCAAAGAAGAAATATAAAAGTAAACTACTTGTTACTTACCCGAATCCGGAGCTCTCCAGGGGCATTCGCAGATCTTCCCCGCAGCGTATCCGACGCTGCCGCATTCTACCGATCTGAACAGGGCAGCTCGACGGAGAAGGTTGTTCTGGTCTCAGTATGCTGAGGCCGGACAACCTGTGCCCTTGAGCGACCAGCTGAAACAGCTGGTCGAGCTCCACAAGGCGGCCGAACAGGCCATGAAGGGCTTCATAGTTCGGCTGTGGCCCGGAGAGGCCCTGCCTGGGAGCTACTTCGGGCTGGTGCGGCGGCTGGTGGAGGCCTGTCCAAGGCTCGAGGTCATCAAGCGCTCCGTCTGCATCGAAGGTGCCCGTAGGGCCCTTGCCCGTGCAAAGGTGCACTGGGGTAAGCTGGACGGTGAGAAGCTTGTTAGGGATGGGCCACCGCCGGGGAAGGAGCATCGCAAGCCCAAGAACTACTAGAAGGATGTTCTTGCGGGTGCCTACCTTGTAGCGGATGAGTGTACCAAGGATGTAATTTTTGAATGAACTCGCTCGATTTTATCCTGTGCACTGAAAACTTGTTCATATGCGCTAAGCAATGCTTATTGAATTTAAAATATTATTTTCTGTGTGGCCGTTTATCAAAAATTGAGAGATGGCCAGTCGTCAGCTTCTGCCCCCATGCCACTAGTGCTGGGGTGTTCGGTGATAAAGCTGTGCGCTCTTTTTCCCATGTTTGGGTCCTTCGAGGGAGGTGCTCAGCACGATGAACCAGGCAATCGGACTATAATGCTTGAACACTCTCACTTAGCCATAAAACTTTATAATTTTAAATTTTGGCGAAGCCCCTAGTTCGGAAGACCATGTTCGGGGCGCTATCCACGCCTTGGCTGGGGTTATCCAGCTCCTCGCTCGAAGCGGCATAAGTCTTTAGGGACTCGAAAAACCTCTCGAACAGCGACTGGTCTCTCGCCTCATCATGACAGTCAGTTTTAGCTTTCTCCACTGAGGTGCTTAACCCAAGTCAACCGGGGCACAATCGCAGTGGTTCTCCTAGTGCTACCTTAGCCGATATAGCGGAACATAAGACACCAAAACATAGGAGCCGGGCAAACCCAACTATTGACCCAAATCATGATTCGGAGCCGATGCATATAGTGCTATAAGTTCGGGGTGCCGCACTTGTGAAAGTGTACGGGCTTCTCACACCATATTAAAGGGTACTGAAGCCCCTGGCGTACTTGCCGTACCACAGTGTACAGGTGCAACATGTCATTAATGAACATATATAAAAGAGAGTAATGCAAAAAATAGACAAAAAGCTAAGCATTGTTTATAGAGAGGCTATTTATCAAAGCCGAACGATACAAATAGTGTGGTAAGCGGAAGATATTGGAATGTTCAGTATGTCCTGACCAGGGGCAGGCCGGTAATTGTATTTAAAACAGGTATAGCACTCGTAACAGAGACCACCTGGGATTCCATAATGCGGCATGGCTTGTCTGCCTCCCTGGATCTTGCATCGTTTGTGCGGCAGTCGAATTGCCGAACAGGTCGTCCGAAGTATGGAGTCCTGAAAGTAAAAAATTAAAAAAAAGAATCCGACAGCCCCTAGTACGTTTTAAGCCGTATTTTGGGTGTGCCGTTATTTTGCCCCTTCCCCTGTGCCCATGGTATTTCTAGGGCGTAGTTATGTACGCGAGGTACTGGTTTTGCTATATTGCGAAAGCTGGGGTTGGGGCCGCATTGCTACGCTTGCTCAAAGCGTGCCAGGCGGTCCTGCTGTGGATTATCCGGGCGCGCTTGGTAGTGTCTGGCTTTTTAATGGCCGGACCGGAGAATTGCTTGAGAAGCCTACTTTGTACCTCCGCTGCGAGAGCCGCCGTATGCTCCTCCGTACGGAGGGAGCGTTCGATGTTTCCGTTGACCGTAATTACTCCTCGAGGGCCTGGCATCTTGAGCTTGAGATGTGTGTAGTGCGGCACCGCATTGAACTTTGCGAATGCGGTTTGTCCGAGCAGGGCGTGATAGCCACTGCGAAACGAGACTATATCGAAGATTAACTCTTCGCTTTGGAAATTTTACGGGGATCCGAAGACCACGTCAAGTGTTACTGAGCCTGTACAGTTGGCTTCTACACTTGGTATGACGCCTTTAAAGGTCGTTCTTGTGGGCTTAATCCTTGAGGGATCTATGCCCATTTTCCGCACTGTATCCTGATAAAGCAGGTTCAGGCTACTGCCGCCGTCCATGAGGACTCTTGTGAGGTGAAATCCGTCGATGATTGGGTCGAGAACCAATGCGGCGAAGCCGCCATGACGGATATTAGTGGGATGGTCCCTTCGATCAAAAGTGATCGGGCAGGAGGACCATAGGTTGAACTTTGGGGCGACTGGCTCTATCGCGTATACATCCCGTAGCGCACGCTTCCGCTCCCGCTTGGGAATGTGGGTTGCGTATATCATGTTCACCGTCCACACTTGTGGGGGAAAGCCCTTCTGTCCATTGTTGTTCGGCGGCTTGGGCTCTTTGTCGTCGCTGTGCAGCCCCTTGTCTCTGTTTTCGGCCCTTAACTTGCCTGACTGCTTGAACACCCAACAATCCTTGCTAGTGTGATTGGCTGGCCTTTCGGGGGTGCCATGTATCTGGCACAAGCGATTGAGTATTCGGTCCAAACTGGACGGGCCTTGAGTATTCTTTTTGAATGGTTTTTTCCGCTGACCGGATTTATAGCCTTTGAATCCGGCATTGACTGCCGTGTCTTCATTGTTGTCGCTGTTAACGCGGCATTTTTGCTTATTCCGACGTGTCCTGCCACTTTTGTCCTTGGTATCCGAATTACCAGGGTTCTTTGATAAGTTGTTACTGCGAGCTAGCCAGCTGTCTTCTCCCACGCAAAAGCGGGTCATGAGTGTCGTGAGGGCTGCCATGGATTTCGCCTTTTCCTGTCCCAGGTGCCGGGCAAGCCACTCGTCGCGGATGTTATGCTTGAAGGCTGCTAGGGCCTCTGCGTCCGGACAGTCGACTATCTGGTTTTTCTTTGTTAGGAACCATGTCCAGAATTGTCTGGCCGATTCCTCTAGCTGCTGAATTATGTGGCTTAAGTCGTCGGCATCCGGCGGTCGCACATAAGTGCCCTGGAAGTTGTCGAGGAATGCGGCTTCCAGGTCCTCCCAAGAACCGATTGAGTCTGCTGGCAAGCTGTTAAGCCAATACCGGGCCGGTCCTTTAAGTTTGAGCGGGAGGTATTTGATGGTGTGTAGATCATCGCCGCGTGCCATGTGGATGTGAAGGAGGTAATCCTCGATCCATACTGCCGGATCTGTTGTGTCATCGTATGATTCGATGTTTACGGGTTTGAAACCCTCTGGGATATTATGATCCATTACTTCATTCGTGAAGCATAGCGGGTGTGCGGCGCCTCTGTACTAGCCTATATCACGACGCAGCTCGAAAGAGCTATGTCTGTTGTGTTCGGCCCGGCCAGATTTGTTGTATCCGGAGTGAAGATCATTGTCACATGCCGTAGGGCGCCTGCGCGATCCGTAGATCGATCTTGTTTGTCTTGCCTTATCCTTCAGTATGTCTCGCAGGTCGGGTGCATTTTCCCGTGCCTTAGTTGAGCGGCGTCGGGGCATGGCTTGGGTGGAGGGCCGACAGGCCTCTCTGTCGCGACCGCGAGGTGGCCGGGCTGCCATGTCATGCGCTGGTGATGTAGATCCTTCCTCCTCTGATCGGGGTAGCGGCCTGCGCTTCGAGTAACTCTTGGAGGGGCGTTCGAGTTCATACTCTTCGACCGCAAGGTCTTCAGTCCATCTGTCAGCTAGCAATTCTTGGGCAGCTCTAAGCTATTGCTGCTTTTTCTTGAGGCTTCTTGCCGTGGCTAAAATCCTGCATTTAAAACGCTCTTGTTAGGCGGGGTCTGATGGTATGACGAATTCGTCGTCATCGAGGCTAGCCTCGTCTTCGGAGGGAGGCGTATAGTTATCATCCTCGACCTCTCGATCTGCCACTCTTTCATGAGGGCTGGTTTCTCCATCTTCCTGTGCCGAATTTTGCTGAGGTGGGCATTCTTTGGTGCTATCCGGGGTAGTATTATCTCCCGTGCCGGAATCACCGTTTTTGCTTTGGCGAGATTTAGAGCGGCGCCGCTGACGCCGGCGCTTTTGCTGTTTCTTGGGGGCATCATCCCCCACAGTTCCATCGCCATCTCCATCTTTTGGAGTATCCACCATATATATGTCATATGACGAGGTGGCCTTCCAGCGCCCTACAGGTGCTGGTTCTTGTTCGTCTCCTGCATCATCGTCCATGTCGTCGATGTCTTCGGAGTCGAAGTCAAGCGTGTCGGTTAAGTCGTTGACAGTGGCTACGAAGTGGGTGGTGGGTGGGCTTTGAATTTCTTCGTCGTCCGTATCCCAACCTTGCTGACTGTAGTCCGGCCAGGGCTCTCCTGATAAAGAGAGAGACTTTAGAGAATTCAGGATGTCGCCGAAGGGCGAGTGCTGAAAGATGTCCGCGGTGGTGAACTCCATGATCGGCGCCCAATCGGATTCGATCGGCAGGGGCGCGGGGGGCTCGGAGCTCGGAGAGGAATCCGGCTCCTTGGAGTCACGGGGCTGGCGTTTGGCTCGATCGCCTTTGAGATTACAGCCCCCGAGGTGACGTCCAACCGCTCACCCTCGATTGGCGCAACTGGCTCCGAATTAAGGGTCAGAGCCGGTGCGTTTGCGGCCTCCAGGGTACTGTTCGGCGGCAGAGCTAGATCATGCCCCACGAGATAGTGCGTCACGCTCGGCTGTGGCTCGAATCCGTCGAAGATCAAATCTCCGCGGATGTCTGGCGTGTAGTTTAGGCTTCCAAACCTGACTTGATGGCCAGGGGCATAGCTTTCGATCTGCTCCACATGGCCAAGTGAATTGGCCCGCGGTGCGAAGCCGCCGAAGACGAAGATCTGTCCGGGGAGAAAAATCTCACCCTGGACCGCATCGTTGTTGATGATCAAAGGAGCCATCGGGCCTAAAGGCGACGACACAGAGGAACTCTCAATGAAAGCACCAATGTCGGTGTCAAAACCGGCGGATCTCGGGTAGGGGGTCCCGAACTGTGCGTCTAGGCCGGATGGTAACAGGAGGCAGGGAACACTTTGTTTTACCCAGGTTCGGGCCCTCTCGATGGAGGTAATACCCTACTCCTGCTTGATTAATATTGATGGTATGGGTAGTACAAGAGTAGATCTACCACAAGATCAAGGAGGCTAAACCCTAGAAGGTAGCCTATGGTATGAATGTTGTATATGGAGTTGATTGCCTACGGACTACAACCCTCCGGTTTATATAGACACCGGATAGGGTTAGGGTTACACAGAGTCGGTTACAATGGTAGGAGATCTTGAATATCCGCATCGCCAAGCTTGCCTTCCACGCCAAGGAAAGTCCCATCCGGACATGGGACGAAGTCTTCAATCTTGTATCTTCATAGTCCAGGAGTTCGGCCGAAGGTATAGTCCGGCTACCCGAACACCCCCTAATCCAGGACTCCCTCAGATGGGCTTCCTCAAATTGCCCTAGGTCTTCGTGAGCAAGCAAGTTTGATGCACACCCACCTAGTTTCTTTTATTGAGCTTTCATACACTTATAGCTCTAGTGCATAGGTGCATGGCAATCCCTACTCACTCACATTGATATCTATTGATGGGCATCTCCATAGCCCATTGATACGCCTAGTTGATGTGAGACTATCTTCCTCTTTTTTGTCTTATCCACAACCACCATTCGATTCCACCTATAGTGCTATGTCCATGGCTCGCGCTCATATATTGCGTGAAAGTTGAAAAAGTTTGAGAATACTAAAGTAACAATTGCTTGGCTTGTCATCGGGGTTGTGCATGATTGGAGCATTTTGTGTGACGAAAATGAAGCATAGCCAAACTATATGATTTTGTAGGGATGGGCTTTCTTTGGCTATGTTATTTTGAGAAGACATAATTGTTTGGTCAGTATGCTTGAAGTATTATTATTTTTATGTCAATCTTTGTATTGAAACTTTCGGATCCGAACATTCATGCCACAATAAAGAAAATTACATTGAAAAATATGTTAGGTAGCATTCCACATCAAAAATTCTGTTTTTATCATTTACCTACTCGAGGACGAGCAAGAATTAAGCTTGGGGATGATTGATACGTGTCCAACGTATCTATAATTTTTGATTGTTCCATGCTATTATATTATCTATCTTGGATGTTTTAAATGCATTTATATGCTATTTTATATGATTTTTGGACTAACCTATTAACCTAGAGCCCAGTGCCACTTTCTGTTTTTTCCTTGTTTTGAGTTTTACAGAAAAGGAATACCAAATGGAGTCCAATTGGTGTGCCAATTTTTGATGATTTTTTATGGACCAAAAGAAGCCCCCGAAGTAAAATAGTTGGGCGAGAAGAGTCCCGAGCCGTCCACAAGGGTGGAGGGAGCGCCCTACCCCCTGGGCACGCCCCCCTATCTCATGGACGACTTGGAGACCCCCCTTATGTGAGACCTACGCCAAAAATTTCTATAAATACAGAAACCTCCAGAAAATAACCTATATCAGGAGTTCTGCCGCCGCAAGCCTCTGTAGCTACCAAAAACCAATCGAGACCCTATTTCGGCACCCTGCCGGAGGGGGGAATCATCAACAATGTCCATCTTCATCATCCCGGTGCTCTCCATGGCGAGGAGGGAGTAGTTCACCCTCGGGGCTGAGGGTATGTACCAGTAGCTATGTGTTTGATCTCTCTGTTGTGTTCTTGATATGGCATGATCTTGATGTACCACGAGCTTTGCTATTATAGTTGGATCTTATGATGTTTCTCCCCCTCTATCTCCTTGTGATGAATTGAGTTTTCCCTTTGAAGTTATCTTATCGGATTGAGTCTTTAAGGATTTGAGAACACTTGATGTATGTCTTGCATGTGCTTATCTGTGGCGACAATGGGATATTCGCGTGATCCACTTGATGTATGTTTTGGTGATCAACTTGCGAGTTATGTGACCTTTTGAACTTATGCATCGGGGTTGGCACACGTTTTCGTGTTGACTCTCTGGTAGAAACTTTGGGGCAATCTTTGAAGTTCTTTGTGTTTCTTGAATAGATGGATCTGAGATTGTGTGATGCATATCGTATAATCATACCCGTGGATACTTGAGGTGACATTGGAGTATTGATTACCCACAAGTATAGGGGATCTATCGTAGTCCTTTCAATAATTAAGAGTGTCGAACCCAACGAGGAGCAGAATGAAATGATAAGTGGTTTTCAGCAAGGTATTCTCTGCAAGCACTGAAATTATCGGTAACAGATAGTTTTGTGATAAGGTAATTGGTAACAAGTAGAAAGTAATAAAAGTAAATAAGGTGCAGCAAGATGGCCCAATCCTTTTTGTAGCAAAGGACAAGCCTAGACAAACTCTTATATGATGTAAAGCGCTCCCGAGGACACATGGGAATTATTGTCAAGCTAGTTTTCAACACGCTCATATGATTCGCGTTCGGTACTTTGATAATCTGATATGTGGGTGGACCAGTGCTTGGGTTCTGCGCTTACTTGGAAAAGCATCACACTTATGATTAACCCCCATTGCAAGCATCCACAACTACAACACAAGTATTAAACCTAACCATAGCATGAAACATATGGATCCAAATCAGCCCCTTACGAAGCAACACATAAACTAGGGTTTAAGCTTCTGTCACTCTAGCAACCCATCATCTACTTATTACTTCCCAATGCCTCCCTCTAGGCCCAAACAATGGTGAATTGTCATGTAGTCGACGTTCACATGACACCACTAGAGGGATGACAACATACATCTCATCAAAATATCGAACGAATACCAAATTCACATGACTACTAATAGCAAGACTTCTCCCATGTCATCAGGAACAAACGTAACTACTCACAAAGCATATTCATGTTCATAATCAGAGGGATATTAATATGCATAATGGATCTGAACATATGATCTTCCACTAAGTAAACCAACTAGCATCAACTACAAGGAGTAATCAACACTACTAGCAACCCACAGGTACCAATCTGAGGGTTGGATACAAAGATTGGATACAAGAGATGAACTAGGGTTTGAGATGAGATGGTGTTGGTGAAGATGTTGATGGAGATTGACCCCTTCCCAATGAGAGGATCGCTGGTGATGACGATGGTGATGATTTCCCCCTCCCAGAGGGAAGTTTCCCTGGCAGAACAGCTCCGCCAGAGGCCTAGATTGGTTCCGCCAAGGTTCCGCCTCGTGCCGGCGGAGTCTCGTCCCGAGAGCTGGCTTATCATTTTTTCCTCGACAAAAGACTCCATATAGAAGAAGATGGGCATCGGAGGGCCACTAGGGGACCCACGAGGTAGGGGTGCGCCCAAGGGGTAGGGCGCGCCCCCACCCTCGTGGCTGGTAGGTGGCCCCCCTCTGGTACTTTTTGTGCTCAGTAGTTTTTATATATTCTGGAATAAGTCTCTAATATTTGCTCCTTTTCCAGCCCAGAATCCCAGTTGCCGGCATTCTCCCTCTTTATGTAAACCATGTAAAATAAGAGAGAATAGGCATAAGTATTGTGACATAATGTGTAATAACAGCCCATAATGCAATAAATATCGATATAAAAGCATGATGCAAAATGGACGTATCAACTCCCCCAAGCTTAGACCTCGCTTGTCCTCAAGCGAAAACCGAAATCAAAAAATATGTCCACATGTTTAGAGATAGAGGTGTCGATAAAAATAAAATACGGACATGAGGGCATCATGATCATTCTTAGAACAGTAACACACACATATATATATATTGTCATATGATCTCTTATGCTAAAGTAACAATTCAATCACAATTTCAAGTATGAATCATAAACTTCATTGAGAACCAACAAACTCTAATCTTAGTCATTGAGGCAATTGCAATTTATCATAACATAGGAAAGAATCAATATAAGAGCTTTTTAGCAAGTCCACATACTCAACCATCTTTTAGTCTTTCACAATTGCTAACACTCACACAATATTTATGGGTATGAAGTTTTAATCAGACACAGAGAAAGATAGGGGCTTATAGTTTTGCCTCCCAACGTTTTACCTCAAGGGTAATGTCAACAATAATAGTTCATGAAGACTCACATCCCATTAGCTATATATATCAGGATCTTTCCAACACATTGTGCTTGCCAAAGGATAAAATGTAAAAAGGAAAGGTGAAGATCACCATGCATCTTATGTAAGGTAGAAGATAAAAGTAAAAGATAGGCCCTTCGCAGAGGGAAGCAGAGGTTGTCATGCACTTCTATTAGATGCACGAATTCTTAATGCAAAAGAACGTCACTTTATATTGCCACTTGTGATATGGACCTTTATTATGCAGTCCGTTGCTTTTATTTCTTCCATATCACAAGATCTTATAAAGCTTATTTTCTCCACACTAATAAGGCATACATATTTAGAGAGCAATTTTTATTGCTTGCATCGATGATAACTTACTTGAAGGATCTTACTCAATCCATAGGTAGATATGGTGGACTCTCATGGCAAAACTGGGTTTAGGGATATTTGGAAGCACAAGTAGTATCTCTACTTGGTGTGAATAAATTGGCTAGCATGAGAGGGAAAGGCAAGCTTAACATGTTGGATGATCCATGAAAATATAATTTATCTCAGATGTAAGAAAACATAACCCATTATGTTGTCTTCCGTGTCCAACGTCAACTCTTAGCATGTCATACTTTAATGAGTTCTCACAATCATAAAAGATGTCCAAGATAGTATATTTATATGAGAACCTCTCTTTCTTTATTACTTCCTATTAATTGCAACGATGACCAAAACTATGTTTGTCAACTCTCATCAACTTTTATTCATCATACTCTTTATATGTGAGCTCATTACATTCCATAAGATCCATATGATCTCTTCGTTTCTTTTTATTTTTTCTCTTTTATTTTATTTAATCCCCTCAAGATCATAGCAAAATAATCAAGCCCTTAACTCAACACTAATTTTTATTATATAGCTCACGGACTCGATTACATAGAGGGATCATAAAGCAAAACTCACAACTAGATCATACTAAAAATTTATTCTACTAGATCAAGATATTACTAAAAGTATCGAACTAAGAAAAATGGTAAAGATAAAAGTGGTGGTGATACGATACCGGGGCACTCCCCCAAGCTTGGCAGTTGCCAAGGGGAGTGCCCATACCCGTGTGATTATGTCTCCTTCTTCGGGGGTGGTGATGTGATATTCTTGGCGATGATGCCCCTCAGGATACGATTCTCTTCCTCGAGCTTATTGACTTGCTGCTTGAGGTTCATTATTTTCTTACAGAGCTTGCCAGTGACGGCTAAAGCTCCCTTCACCCAAGGATATTGCATAGCTGCGAGAGAACAAGTAACACTCTTTTTCATATTTTCATAAGAAAGAAATCTAACATTGGAAGGGATAACCGAGTTTGGAATAGCCGAGCTCTATGGTTCCCCCATCGTGAATCCTGCCCGGAAACGAGAAGTAGCTTCTTGATCCTACTCCATGGCATCTATCCTTTTCAAGTCAGCTTCCATCTCTTCCTCTGTTGTGGGCCCAAAGTGATAGGCATCGCTGTTTGCCTCTGGACCTGGTGTCGGATGAGACACCCAACTCTCCCCGACTAACTCTTGAGAAGACATCTTGCTCTAATCTGCGGCAGAAATAGCTTGAAACAAAGACAAGAGATATTTGCATGATACGGTGGTCAAAACCTTCGGGAGATTATATAATGAATTTTTACCGACCAAAAGAAGTATCATGCAAGAAAACGGAGTTCGGAAAGCGCACGAGGTGCCCATGAGGTAGGGGGCGCGCCCAAGGGGGTAGGGCACGCCTCCCACCCTCGTGGGAGTCTCATGTCCTTTCCGGTCTTCCTCTTATTTTCCTATTTTTCCAAATATTCCAAAACAAAGAAATATTGCCATTAGAACTGTTTTGGAGTCGGTTTACTTACCATACCACGTACCTATTCCTTTTCGGAGTCTAAAACGTACCGGAAAGTGTCCCTTATGTATTCCTCCGGGGTTACGGTTTCAATAATATTAGTTTCAACATTTATAAGATTACCTGGGATATAATGTTTAATTCTTTGACTGTTCACCACCTTCGGATTTGTGCCTTCGAAGTTGTTGATTTTTATGGCACCGGAACGATAGACCTCCTCAATAACGTAAGGACCTTCCCATTTAGAGAGAAGTTTGCCTGCAAAAAATCTTAAATGAGAGTTGTATAGCAATACATAATCACCTACATTAAACTCACGCTTTTGTATCCTTTTGTCAAGCCATCTTTTAACTTTTTCTTTAAACAGCTTGGCATTTTCATAAGCCTGGGTTCTCCATTCATCAAGTGACCTAATGTCAAATAACCTCTTCTCACCGGCAAGTTTGAAATCATAATTGAGCTCTTTAATGGCCCAATATGCCTTATATTCTAATTCAAGAGGTAAGTGACATGCTTTACCATAAACCATTTTATACGGAGGCATACCCATAGGATTTTTGTATGCAGTTCTATAGGACCATAATGCATCATCAAGTTTCTTGGAACAATTCTTTGTAGATCTATTAACATCCTTTTGCAAAATTAATTTGAGATCTCTGTTACTCAATTCTACTTGACCACTAGACTATGGGTGATAAGGAGATGCAATTCTATGATTAACGTCATACTTAGCAAGCATTTACGAAAGGCACCATGAATAAAGTGTGAACCACCATCAGTCATCAAATATCTAGGGACTCCAAACCTCGGGAAAATAACTTCTTTAATCATCTTAATATAGGTGTTATGATCAACACTACTAGTTGGAACAACTTCTACCGACTTAGTAACGTAATCAACAGCAACTAAAATATGTGTATACCCATTAGAGGAAGGAAAAGGTCCCGTATAATCAAAGCCCCAAACATCAAATGGTTCAATAACGAGTGGATAATTCATAGCATTTCTTGACGTCTACTAATATTACCAATTCTTTGACATTCATCACAAGACAAGACAAACTTACGAGCATACTTGAAGAGAGTAGGCCAATAAAAACCGGATTGCAATACCTTATGTGCAGTTCTATCTCCAGCATGGTGTCCTCCATAAGCCTCGGAGTGACACTTGCATGGGATATGTTCCTGTTCATGCTCAGGTACACAACGTCTAATAATACCATCTACTCCTTCTTTATAAAGATGTGGGTCATCCCAAAAGTAATGTCTCAAATCATAGAAGAACTTTTTCTTTTGCTGGTATGTGAAACTGGGTGGTATAAATTAGCAACAATATAATTAGCATAATCAGCATACCATGGAGCAGTTCGAGAAGCATTTATGACATTTAATTGTGCATCAGGAAAGCTATCATCAATAGGTAGTGGGTCATCAAGTACATTTCCTAACCTACACAAGTTGTCTGCAACGGGGTTCTCAGCTCCCTTCTATCAATAATATGCAAATCAAATTCGTGTAGCAGGAGAACCCATCTAATAAGTGTAGGTTTAGCATCTTTCTTTTCCATAAGGTATTTAATAGCAGCATGATCAGTGTGAATAGTTACTTTAGAATCAACAATATAAGGTCTGGACTTATCACAAGCAAAAACAACTGCTAAAAATTCCTTTTCAGTGGTAGCATAATTTATCTGGGCATTGTCTAGAGTTTTACTAGCATATTGAATAACATTTAATTTCTTATCAACTCTTTGCCCTAGAACAACACCTACAGCATAATCACTAGCATCACACATAATTTCAAAGGGTAAATTCCAATCAGGTGGCTGAACAATAGGTGCAGAAATCAATGCTTTCTTAAGTATTTCAAATGCTTCTACACAATCATCATCAAAGACAAAAGGAATATCTTTTTGTAATAGATTAGTCAGAGGCCGAGAAATTTTTGAGAAGTCCTTAATGAACCTCCTATAGAAACCGGCATGACTGAGGAAGCTTCTTATACCTTTATTATCCTTGGGACATTGCATTTTGCAATAGCATCAACTTTAGCTTTGTCAACTTCAATACCTCTTTCAGAAATTTTATGCCCCAAGACAATACCTTCATTAACCATAAAGTGGCATTTCTCCCAGTTCAGAACAAGATTAGTTTCTGCACATCTCTGCAAAACTCGATCAAGGTTGCTTAAGCAATCATCAAAAGAGGATCCATAAACGGAGAAATCGTCCATGAAAACCTCACATATCTTTTCACAAAAGTCAGAGAACATAACCATCATGCATCTTTGAAAGGTAGCAGGTGCATTACATAAACCAAAAGGCATATGTCTGTAAGCAAAAGTACCGAAAGGGCAAGTAAAAGTGGTCTTTGATTGATCATCGGCTGACACAGGTATTTGAGAGAAGCCAGAGTAAACATCTACAAAGCAAAAATGTGTATGTTTGGATAATCTTTCTAGCATTTGATCAATAAAAGGCAAAGGGTAATGATGTTTTTAGTAGCCTTATTTAATTTGCAGAAATCAATTACCATCCTATAACCTGTAATAATTCTTTGCAGGATCAATTCATCTTTATCATTAGGAACAACAGTAATACCTCCCTTCTTGGGGACACAATGAACATGACTTACCCACTGACTATCAACAACGGGTAAATTATACCTGCCTCAAGGAGCTTTAATATTTCTTTTCTTACCACTTCTTTCATCTTAGGATTCAGCCGTCGTTGATGATCAATAACTGGTTTGGCGTCTTCCTCCAAATTTATTTTGTCTTGACATAGAGTGGGACTAATGCCCTTGAGATCATCAAGAGTATATCCAATAGAAGCACGATGTCTCATCAGAGTTTTCAATAATTTCTCTTCCTCCTTCTCTGAAAGGTTAGCACTAATAATAACATATTTTCTTTTCATCAAGATAAGCATATTTAAGATTATCAAGTAATGGTTTAATCTCAAACACGGGATCACCCTTGGGTGGAGGAGGATCCCCTAGGATTTCAACGGGAAAGTGTTTCAAAATAGGTCCCTGTTTAAAGAATACTTCATCTATTTCCCTTCTTTCATTCATGAACATATCATTTTCATGGTCTAGCAAATATTGTTCTAATGGATCGGTAGGAGGCACAGTAATAGAAGCAAGACCAATAATCTCATATTTACTAGGAAATTCTTTATCATGGGGTTGTCTACGAAATTTAGAAAAATTAAACTCATGAGACATATCCCCTAAACCAACAGAAACAATATCCTTATTGCAGTCTATCTTAGCATTAATAGTATTCAAGAAGGGTCTACCAAATATAATGGGACAAAAGATATCTTGAGGGGAACCAAGAACAAGAAATCAACAGGATATTTAGCCTTCCCACACAAGACTTCAACGTCTCTAACAATCCCAATTGGTGAAATAGTATCTCTATTAGCAAGCTTAATGGTAACATCAATACCTTCTAGTTTCAGCTGGTGCGATATCATGCATAATTTCTTTGTATAAGGAAATAGGTATTGCACTAGCACTTGCACCCATAGCACACAAGCCATGATAACAATGATCTCCTATTTTAACAGAAATAACAGGCATGCCTACGACAGGTCTATGTTTATCTTTAGCACCAGGTTTAGCAATTCTAGCAGTCTCATCACAAAAGTAAATAACCTTCCCATCAATATTATCGGCCAAGAGATCTTGATGAGGACATCAATACCATTGTTACACCCACAGCCCCTGCTGCTATACACACTGGACCGATTACTAGAGCTCGCGCACGCCAATTGAATTATCAGGTACTTTCGTT
The DNA here is from genome assembly GCF_018294505.1 of Triticum aestivum. Classification (NCBI taxonomy): domain Eukaryota; kingdom Viridiplantae; phylum Streptophyta; class Magnoliopsida; order Poales; family Poaceae; genus Triticum; species Triticum aestivum. The sequence goes on along the minus strand of NC_057809.1, from coordinate 264,152,363 downwards.
TCTTGGTAACGATTCTAATGTTCATGAGAATATGATGCTGCCTAAATTGGATACATTTGTTTTTCTTACAAATGAAGGGCCTACCTTGGACAAGAAAGATGAACCTTGGAGCAAGTTCAAGCATGGAGATGATGGCATGCGCAAGGGGAACAAGAACGGAGTTACAAGTGATGATTCCAGGACTCTGAAGCCACCATAATGAGTGCATGAAGCATGGGACGAAATATACAAGATGCCACTTCATAAATTTTGTCCCGAGGCTATTTTAGGTGCTGCGTCACTTTATTATTGGGCCAGGCCCATGTATTTTCGAAGTACTTAAGTATAGGCTGTTTTTAGAGTCCGTATGTGTGGGGAAACAAGAGTTAGGGTTGGTTTCGGACCCCTCCACCAAGGGCCACGAAATTCCCCCTCTCTCCTCCATATATACAGCCCTTAGGGCATCGTTTAGGCTTTGGGTTTTGTTTAGATTAAAAGTTCGCCATAGCTGCAACTTCGCGTACTTCGTTTGTGTCCAACGACCAGACCAAGACGTCATAGAACCCCACCTTGATCAATAAAGGTTTCATCTTATATTCACAATATCCAGATTGCAATCTCAGTTTCTTGCTTGTTCTTCGTTTGCTCGCAGGAAACAGACCCTCGTGGTCAGGTTGATCGTGCTCCGGCATGGTCAATAACTCTCAGAAGTTGGCTTAGCGATTGCTAAGGCGCGACGTCTCGCGCGTTCGTAGTCGGATCGTCAAGGTCGACTCCCATAGAAAACGATAGCCACCATCTCATCGAAACATCGGGTCACCTTTGCCTCTATCATTACCATATACCACCACTCCACCATATACATCTCCACTGCCATATACAACCACCAATCCGAGTCCACATATACCATCTCCATATACCACCACCAACCCGAGTCTAGATATACCATCGCCATATGCCACCACCAATCCGAGTCCAGATATACCACCACAATCCGAGTTCCACCAGATTCATCTCCGCCACCAGTCCTAGTCCGTGTCCAGTATTTGTTGCTTTGTTTTCGAGTTCTAGATCACGCCATACTCTGAGTCGTGAGAGAGTAGGACTCCTGAGATTCCGTGCTACCCACAGAAGAAAAATAGTTCCAAACTCAAAAAAAACTAAGTCTGGAAAATTCTGGCTAGGCAGTTTTTAGACCATTTGTAGACTTTTTCGAAAAAAAATTGTTGCGGAGCAAAAAAAGAGGAAAAAAGTGCAAAAAAGGTGAAAAAAAGAGAAAACAAATTCAGAGTGTGCTCCTCCATTGTTTACGTGCAGCGTCGTGATTTTGTTAGTGTTCTAGGCTCCCGTCTCTAGCACGGTCTAGCCTAGGACCAGCACAGTACCGTCATTGAGCGTTTATTCAACTTTGCATCTCTGAATTGATTATTGCTGACCCTTTTTGCTACCATATTATAAGCCTTCCCAGCTCCACATACATCTACGTCATGCGTTTGACTCTCCCTGGTAATCGCTCTATCCAAGCTTTGAGAGTTTTGACTATGACGGTTGCCGATCACCGCCTGCTGCTGGGTAAGAACTGGTAAGAATTTGAGATTGGCTTGACGGATTTGTGACACCACCACCACCTCTTGTTCGTATTCTGTAGGATCATATTCTTGTGTGTTTCTATTGTTGCTAGCCATGGTAGGATCACAAGCCGACGAGACTGACTGGGAGAACATGACGAATAAGGAGTTGCATGATAAATTTTAGCAAATGATGAGTGGACAGGTGCAAGATGTGCTAAACAGATTTGAAGAGGCCATGGAGAAGATAGATGGCATGGAGAAGACGTTCGAAACAAAGCTCGATAACAGGTTTAATGAATTGCTCGCGCGTCTTCCACCACCACCACCGGCTGCACCTAACGCACCTCTACAACAACAACAACAACGACGACTACGTACACATCGTGAAACAGCCCTCCGCCGAGCGAGCCGTCTCCCTCTTGCACCTGGCCAAACTGTTGGTGCTGCTGTTGATACTTCTGTGGCTCCTGCTGCTGATGTGGAGGAGGATGATTTTGCTGGCGATTACGAGGATGAGGTTGATCAAAATCAGAACTACGTGCCACCACCAGCACATCAATCACCAGGTCGTCCACATGCAAATAATGGCAATGGTAGGGCTCACCCTCAGGTACGAGATCATGACCATCTCCCTAAACTAAAATTGAATATTCCACCATTTGAGGGTAGATATGTTCCTGATATATATCTTACTTGGGATTTAGAAACTGAACAATGATTTACATGTTTACAATATCCCGAGGAGAGACGTGTTCCTGCTGCTGTTTGTGCATTCACTAGTTTTGCATGTGTTTGGTGGTCTGAGCATTGTATATCCTATTCCTGCTACTTGGGCTGCTTTGAAAACTGCTATGCATACTTGTTGGGTTCAACCATATTATCAACGTGAATTACTTCAAAAATTGCAGCGTTTAAGACAAGGAAAAAATTCTATAGAAGAATATTATCAGGAATTACAAACTAGCATGATTAGATGTGGTATTGTTGAGGATAATGAAGCTATGCTTGCACGTTTTATGGGTGGATTCAATAGAGAGATTCAGACCATCCTAGAGTATAAGGAGTATAATAATATCACTCGTTTATTCCATCTTGCTTGTAAAGCTGAACGTGAAGTGCAGGATCAACAGGCATTGGCGCGAACTAACTTTTCTACAGGTCGATCTTCATCATGGACACCACGTGCATCCTCTACTTCCACTCCACCAGCACCTCCATCAGGTGCCACCTCCAGCTGTGATACAAGAAAGCAGGCACAACCACCACTATCTGCCAAGAGCACACCTGCTGGACCTGCGCAGAGCTCTTCTTCTTCCATGGCATCAACAGGGCACACAAGTGATATTATTTGTCGTCGTTGTAAGGGAAGAGGACATTTTGCGAGAGAATTCCAATCTCAGCGTGTGATGATTGCTACTAAGGATGGTGGGTATGAGTCCGCTAGTGACTATGATGAGGAGACTTTGGCTCTTATTACACGTGAAGAACACGGTGGAGATGATTCTGATCATGAGACGCAATACATGGCTGCTGAAGATGCTGACAGGTATGAATGTTTAGTTGCTCAACGTGTTTTGAGTGTGCAGGTTACACAAGCTAAGCAAAATCAGAGGCATAATTTGTTCCATACAAAGGGAGTTGTGAAGGAATGTTCTGTTCGCGTCATCATAGATGGAGGGAGCTGCAATAACTTGGCTAGCATGGAGATGGTGGAGAAGCTATCTCTCACCACAAGACCACATCCACATCCTTACTACATCCAATGGTTCAACAACAGCGGCAAGGTTAAGGTAACACGTACTGTTCGTGTGCATTTTAGTTTCTCTACATATGCTGATTATGTTGATTGTGATGTGGTACCTATGCAAGCATGTTCCTTATTACTTGGTAGACCATGGCAATTTGATAAAAATTCTGTTCACCATGGTAGAAACAATCAGTATACTCTTGTTCATAAGGATAAAAATATTACTTTGCTTCCTATAACTCCTGATTCCATTTTGAAAGATGATATTAATAGAGCTAATAAAGCAACACAGGAGAAAAATAAGAGTGAAAATCAGATTGTGGCAAAAGAATTTGAGCAACAAATGCAGCCTAATAATAATAAACAATCTAGTGTTGCTTCTGAAATTAAATTGAAAAGTGCATGTTTACTTGCCACCAAATCTGGTATTGATGATCTAGATTTTAGCAAATTTGTTTGCTATGCTTTTGTGTGCAAAGAGGCATTATTTTCATTCGAGGACGTGCCTTCCTCTTTGCCTCCTGCTGTCACTAACATTTTGCAGGAGTTCGCTGACGTCTTTCCACAAGACGTGCCACCAGGATTACCACCTATTCGAGGGATTGAGCATCAAATTGACTTAATTCCCGGTGCATCATTACCCAACCGTGCACCATACCGTACCAATCCAGAGGAGACGAAGGAGATTATGCGTCAAGTACAAGAACTGCTCGACAAAGGTTATATACGCGAATCCCTTAGTCCTTGTGCTGTTCCTATCATTTTAGTGCCGAAAAAGGATGGTACGTCGCGTATGTGCGTTGATTGTAGAGGCATTAATAATATTACTATTCGTTATCGTCATCCTATTCCTAGGCTAGATGATATGCTTGATGAATTGACTAGCTCTACAATATTCTCCATAGTTGATTTGCGTAGTGGATACCTTCAAATTCGTATGAAATTGGGAGATGAATGGAAAACAGCATTTAAAACTAAGTTTGGATTATATGAGTGGTTAGTCATGCCTTTTGGGTTAACTAATGCACCTAGTACTTTCATGAGGTTAATGAACGAAGTTTTACGTGCTTTCATTGGACAATTTGTGGTAGTTTACTTTCATGACATATTGATTTATAGCAAATCTTTGGAGGAACATTTTGAACATTTACGTGCTGTTTTTATTGCTCTACGTGATGCACGTTTGTTTGGTAACCTTGGAAAGTGCACCTTTTGCACCGACCGAGTATCTTTTCTTGGCTATGTTGTTACTCCACAGGGAATTAAAGTTGATAAAGCCAAGATTGAAGCTATTGAGAGTTGGCCGCAGCCCAAAACGGTCACACAAGTGAGGAGTTTCCTTGGCCTCGCTGGTTTCTATAGGCGTTTGTGAGAGATTTTAGCACCATTGCTGCACCTCTCAACGAGCTTACAAAGAAGGATGTGCCTTTTGTTTGGGGTATCGCACAGGAAGAAGCCTTCACGGTATTGAAAGATAAGTTGACACATGCTCCTTTACTCCAACTTCCTAATTTCAATAAGACTTTTGAGCTTGAATGTGATGCCAGTGGAATTGGATTAGGAGGTGTGTTACTACAAGATGGAAAACCTGTTGCATACTTTTCTGAAAAATTGAGTGGGCCTAGTCTGAACTATTCTACTTATGATAAAGAATTATATGCTCTTGTTCGGACCTTAGAAACATGGCAACATTATTTATGGCCCAAGGAATTTGTTATACATTCTGATCATGAATCTTTGAAACACATTAAAAGTCAAGCAAAACTGAACTGTAGACATGCTAAATGGGTTGAATTCATTGAGACTTTCCCTTATGTCATTAAACACAAGAAGGGTAAAGAAAATGTTATTGCTGATGCCTTGTCTCGTCGTTATACTATGTTTTCATAACTTGACTTTAAAATATTTGGTTTGGAGACCATCAAAGATCAATATGTTTATGATGCTGAATTTAAAGATGTATTGAAGAATTGTAAGGAAGGGAGAACTTGGAACAAGTTCGTTCTTAACGATGGATTTGTGTTTCGTGCTAACAAGCTATGCATTCCAGCTAGCTCCGTTCGTCTTTTGTTGTTGCAGGAGGCGCATGGAGGAGGACTAATGGGACACTTTGGCGTCAAGAAGACGGAGGATATACTTGCTACATATTTCTTTTGGCCAAAGATGAGACGGGATGTTGAGCGTTTTGTTGCTCGCTGCACTACATGTCAAAGAGCTAAGTCACGACTCAATCCTCATGGTTTATATATGCCTTTGCCTGTACCTAGTGTTCCTTGGGAGGATATATCTATGGACTTTGTTTTAGGTTTACCTCGAACAAAGAAGGGGAGGGATAGCATATTTGTTGTCGTGGATAGGTTCTCGAAAATGGCACACTTTATACCATGTCATAAAAGCGATGATGCTGTTAATGTTGCTGATTTGTTCTTTCGTGAAATTATTCGCTTACATGGTGTGCCAAATACTATTGTTTCAGATCATGATACTAAATTTCTTAGCCACTTTTGGAGATGTTTATGGGCTAAGTTGGGGACTAAGCTGCTTTTTAGTACTACTTGTCACCCCCAAACTGATGGAAAAACTGAAGTAGTCAATAGAACATTGTCTACTATGCTTAGGGCTGTTTTGAAGAATAACAAGAAAATGTGGGAAGAATGCTTGCCTCATATTGAATTTGCTTATAATCGTTCATTGCTTTCTACTACTAATATGTGCCCTTTTTAAATTGTGTATGGTTTCCTACCTCGTGCACCTATTGATTTGTTGCCTCTTCCATCTTCGGAGAAGGTTAATTTTGATGCTAAAGAACATGCTGAATTTATTTTAAAAATGCATGAGTTAACTAAGGAAAACATTGAGCGTATGAATGCTAAATATAAACTTGCTGGAGATAAGGGTAGAAAACATGTTGTGTTTGCACCTGGAGATCTTGTTTGGTTACATTTGCGTAAGGATAGATTTCCTAATTTGCGCAAATCAAAGCTAATGCCACGTGCTGATGGTTCTTTTAAGGTGTTAGAGAAAATAAATGATAATGCATATAAACTTGAGCTGCCTGCAGATTTTGGGGTTAGTCCCACTTTTAACATTGTAGATTTGAAGCCTTATTTGGGTGAGGACGATGAACTTTCATCGAGGACGACTTCATTTCAAGAAGGGGAGGATGATGAGGACATCAATACCATTGTTACACCCACAGCCCCTGCTGCTATACACACTAGACCGATTACTAGAGCTCGCGCACGCCAATTGAATTATCAGGTACTTTCGTTTCTTGGTAACGATTCTAATGTTCATGAGAATATGATGCTGCCTAAATTGGATACATTTGTTTTGCTTACAAATGAAGGGCCTAGATTGGACAAGAAAGATGAACCTTGGAGCAAGTTCAAGCATGGAGATGATGGCATGCGCAAGGGGAACAAGAACGGAGTTACAAGTGATGATTCCAGGACTCTGAAGCCACCATAATGACTGCATGAAGCATGGGACGAAATATACAAGATGCCACTTCATAAATTTTGTGCCGAGCCTATTTTAGGTGCTGCGTCACCTTATTATTGGGCCAGGCCCATGTATTTTCGAAGTACTTAAGTATAGGCTATTTTTAGAGTCCGTATGTGTGGGGAAACAAGAGTTAGGGTTGGTTTCGGACCCCTCCACCAAGGGCCACGAAATTCCCCCTCTCTCCTCCATATATACAGCCCTTAGGGCATCGTTTAGGCTTTGGGTTTTCTTCAGATTAAAAGTTCGCCATAGCTGCAACTTCGCGTACTTCGTTTGTGTCCAACGACCAGACCAAGACGTCACAGAACCCCACCTTGATCAATAAAGCTTTCATCTTATATTCGCAATATCCAGATTGCAATCTCAGTTTCTTGCTTGTTCTTTGTTTGCTCGCAGGAAACAGACCCTTGTGGTCAGGTTGATCGTGCTCCGGCGTGGTCAATAACCCTCGGAAGTTGGTTTAGCGATTGCTAAGGCACGACGTCTCGCACGTTCGTAGTCAGATCGTCAAGGTCGACTCCCACAGAAAACGATAGCCACCATCTCACCAAAACATCGGGACACCTTTGCCTCTATCAGATCTTTAACCATAGGAACATTAGGTTCAACTTTAACTTGCTCAGGGGGTTTAGGTGTCTTAATATTACTTTTGTTGACCACAGTTGAAGGTTTAGCATGATTCTTTATTCTAACAGGGAAAGGTGGTTTCTCAACATAAGGATTAGGAACAATAGGATCATTATAAGTGATAGTCTTTTCTTCAACTTTAATAGGTGCAACTACTTTTGTTTCAATGGGAGGATTATATTTAAGCCATTTCTCCTTAGGGAGATCAACATGAGTAGCAAAGGATTCATAGAAAGAAGCTACTATCTCAGAGTCAAGTCCATATTTAGTGCTAAATTTATGGAAAACATCGGTATCCATAAAAGATTGAACACAATCAAACTTAGGTGTTATACCTGACTCCTTACCTTCGTAGAGATCCCAATCTTCAGAGTTGCATTTAATTCTCTCTAATAAATTCCATTTGTATTCAATAGTATTCATCATAAAGGAACTAGTACAAGAAGTATCGAGCATGGAGCGATTGTTGTCAGAAAGCCGAGCATAATTTTTTTGAATAATCATTTCTCTTGAGAGCTCATGATTGGGGCATGAATATAACATTGACTTAAGCCTCCCCCAAGCTTGAGTGATGCTTTCTCCTTCACGACGACAAAAAACATATATATAATTACGATCACGATGAACAAGATGCATAGGATAAAATTTCTGATGGAATTCCAATTTAAACCGTTTGTAGTCCCATGATCCCATATCATCACATAGCCTATACCATTTCAATGCATCTCCCTTTCAAAGATAAAGGGAAGACCTTCTTCTAGATAACATCATCGGGCATACCTGCAAGCTTAAATAATCCACAAACTTCATCAACATATATTAAGTGTAAGTCGCGATGCAATGTTTCATCTCCTGTAAAAGGATTAGATAGTAGTTTCTCTATCATACCCGAAGGAATTTCGAAGTAAACATTTTTAGTAGGTTCAGTAGGTCGAGTAGGTTGAGGAGCAACTATTTGCTCTACCAGTCGGGGTGAAGATACCCCGAACAAGCCCCTCAAAGGATTACTTTCCATAGTAACAAGTGACAGTAAATTTCAGCACACTATATAAATTTTTCCTTACCAAATTCCACCTACCAAAGGCGCTTCACTCCCCGGCAACGGCGCCAGAAAAGAGTCTTGATGACCCACAAGTATGGGGGATCTATCGTAGTCCTTTTGATAAGTAAGAGTGTCGAACCCAACAAGGAGTAGAAGGAAATGATAAGCGGTTTTCAGTAAGGTATTCTCTGCAAGCACTGAAATTATCGGGAAATAACTTCCGTGAAGTTTCAGGACTTTTGGAGCTGTGCAGAATAGGTCTCTAATATTTGCTCCTTTTCCAGCCCAGAATCCTAGCTGCCGGCATTCACCCTCTTTATGTAAACCTTGCAAAATAAGAGAGAATAGGCATAAGTATTGTGACATAATGTGTAATAACATCCCATAATGCAATAAATATCGATATAAAAGCATGATGCAAAATGGACGTATCAAGTATCTAGGTGACATTATGCTTTTGGTTGATTTGTGTCTTAAGGTGTTATTTTACTATGAACTCTAGGGCTGTTTGTGAAACTTATAGGAATAGCAAAATGGATTGATCGGAAAGAATAACTTTGAGGTGGTTTCGTACGCTACAATAATCTCTTCGTTTGTTCTCCGCTATTAGTGACTTTGGAGTGACTCTTTGTTGCATGTTGAGGGATTGTTATATGATCCAATTATGTTATCCTTGTTGAGAGAACTTGCACTAGTGAAAGTATGAACCCTAGGTCTTGTTTCAACGCATTGCAATACCGTTTTCGCTCACTTTTATCATTAGTTACCTTGCTGTTTTTATATTTTCAGAATACAAAAACCTATATCTACCATCCATATTGCACTTGTATCACCATCTCTTCACCGAACTAGTGCACCTATACAATTTACCATTGTATTGGGTGTGTTGGGGACACAAGAAACTCTTTGTTATTTGGTTGCAGGGTTGTTTGAGAGAGACCATCTTCATCCTACACCTCCCACGGATTGATAAACCTTAGGTCATCCACTTGAGGGAAATTTGCTACTGTCCTACAAACCTCTGCACTTGGAGGCCCAACAACGTCTACAAGAAGAAGGTTCTGTAGTAGACATTAGACAGTCACACAAAACTCGGTGAAGAAGAATCACTACTACTTGCATGAAGTCTTCCATCAAACTTGGGCTATATTTTCTCACCTCTACGGTGATGAAGATCTCAAGCAGATGGGCTTTCAACAGGACTTTGACTGGTCTCAGCCTCCTTCGAAGAAATTCAAGAAGGTTAAAGTTGCTCAGCTCGTCCCTAGCTCATATTCTTCATCTCGGGAGACGGATGAAGCTGAAGACATGAACGACACTGTGACAGGACCAACCTCAACGGACGACCACAACAACGATGTCGCTCCTGCATCGACATCATGCTGATATTCTTCAGGGGTGTTAGTCCTCATCTATCGTCACTTTTGGTCATTCGATGAAAAATGGGGTGAAATTTGAGTTAGTCTCAAAGCGATTTTATATATGGGCTTTCTTTTTCTTAAGTTACAACTCTTGCTCTTCTGATGTGTTTGCTTTGATGAGTTATAAACTTAAGTCCTATGGTGCTCTGACTCTTTTGATCTATTTTTTTGCATGCTTATTTCCTCAAGTAACTTAATGCATGCATGAAGAATTCGTCAGACACCATATGTCATCAAGCATTTAAAATTCTCCATATTATATGTCAAATGCGTGTATGAATTACAAGATATAGGGGGGGGGGGATCTCCATGATATTACTCTACAATGTGCATTTGCTATCCAAGGCAAATTCCTTAAATATGCACATCTTCAGGGGGAGTTCTTCTATATCTTGCAATCAATTTCCTCAATATCAGTGTTTACACTTCATATGTTTTCCCCCATTGAAAACTTAACCTATTTGTCATCAATCACCAAAAACAGGGAGATTGTAAGTGCATCTAGTGCCCCTTAGTGATTTTGGTGTATTGAAGACTTATAGGTTAAGGGACTAATGTGTTTGTGAGTTCACACATGTTCTATAAGTCTATGAGGAGTTTGATATTTATGATGAATGTCCACCCCTGAAAATGAATGTCCTTAGTTGAAGACTTTGGTTTTCTTGAAGACTTTGAAAGTGAGGAAATTGGTGTGACATTGAAGACTTTGATATTGATGCGAGGATTATGAAGCGTGAAGACTTTTGTTTTCGTAGTTTCATTTTCTCTTTCTTGAGTCATAGGAAACACCATACTATTAAAGGGGGTCGAGGTAAAACTAAGGAAACACTTTCCAAGTGATGATCATCTCAAAATCCTACATCTACCCAATCCTTTCGAGTGAAGCCATTGGAAACCTCATACAGTTCGGTCAATTTCTTCAGTGATAGAGACGAAGATCTTCTGTTCTCTGAGGAATTTGTTCTGACTGAGGAGTTAGGAATTTGCCAGTGCAGATTGCCTACAAGTGAGGAACATGATAGCCCAGAGGAATTTGAGAGCTCAAATTTTCGACCGTTGTTATGCTACGCGCCAGCTGTTCCACCTAACGGTCATATCATTGAAGGGCATATATGTCTTATCAAGTCAGGCTACTCCCTAGGCTATAAGTAGTTGCCCCCTACAGGCACTAGTTGGTTGGCTGCTCCGAGAGAAACAGACACTTGTCATTGAGAGCATCCCATCCTCCGAGGACTTTGAGCAAAAATCATCAGTGAGGAAAAACCCAAACCCAAACACCTACAAACCCAAAGTGATTGAGCATCACTGAAGAGATTGTTCCTGTGTGGAACCGACGCTTGTTACCTTTGAGGACTATGCATCATCCATACGGTTAGGCGTCATGGTCTAGAGCATCCAAGAGGAGTTGTGGATCACCAAGTGACTGAGTCTGTGAAGGTTTGGAAGTCACCTAAAGACTTACCATGAGGTATGTGTGGCCTAAAGAATACGGAGATGACTGTGTGTCCACAGGTTTAAATACCTAGCCGCTCCAACCAGACGTACGACTGTCACAACAGTTGGAACTGGTCTACCAAATCATCATCTTTTGCAAGCTACTGGTTCTATTTCCTCAACCCTTTCATTTCCTCATTCGTGTGTTGATGAAATTGATCGTTACCGTTTGAAGACTTTGACTGAAGACTTTCTCAATTTCCACAATCCTATTTCTTCAGTCACTTTTGTTTTCAGCCTGCTTATCTTGTTAACAGGCTACTTGTGCTCTGTGTATGTTTCATTTCATCATGATAGCTATGCTACTGCGTTGTTATGCATGCACCTGAGTACTTATTCCGTGGCTTGTAGTTCGTTACTTAGGAAATTCCTCAAGTTGAATTTCCTCAATGACGAATTTGTAAAAATCACCTATTCACCCCCTCTAGTCGATATAACGCACTTTCAGGATCCCCCTCTACTGTGGTGGCCAACCTATATTCATTGTGTGCTTGGTCCTCTTCCCTTGAAACTTAGGCGGGAAGGGATCCCACGGCGGCCAATTTTAAAAGGGACAAGTAGTACATCTAATCCTGACGAAAGGTGGTCTTCGCCTGCAATGCTTTTGGTCGTGATGTAGCGGTGGGCTCAGTGATGACATCTGTCCTACCGAGCCCGTGGTCTTTGTCTTGTAGCACCGGAATGGAAACCTTTGGGAGATTCGTCGGGAACCCACGTTTGTCCTTGCCTCCTTAGCACCAAAGAGGAAACCGCCTGCTCTATGTCCGCTAAAGCCCGCCTGGCCTTGGTCGTCATGGCTCACGTCATCGCAGTCTCCTGAGGCTGGGTACCTGCATATAAATCTCCACTGCTCAAGAGGCCGCCTAGGGAGGCTGCTCTCTCTGGAGGTCTTGGTGTCGTCCGCCTCGTGAGGCCTGGGCCCTTGTGAGGGTCTTGTCTTGGAGGTCTTGCAGATGGGTCATACCAGGCCGTCGAAGGAGACACGCATGGGCCGCAGGCAGGCAAGTCTGGGTACCCTAGTTCCTAGAACGCCAACAACGAGAGAAACACGCAAACCACACTGCATCGCTTAGCTCTGACCACCCACCATAACAGGGAACTCCCCAATATTTTCCACGCCCTCAATTATACCACAATTTTTTCTGTCATGGATGACCCAAAGAATGTCATGTAGGTGCATCTCCGGCCCTCCTAGGATGGAAAGCCCATTGCCTGTCATGATTTTTTTCATAGAATTAGGAGCCCACACATCTACGATGATACGTGGTTTTGTCACAATTATCGTCATAGAAGTGTCAAAACCATGACAGGAAAAAAATTCGTTCGGGCCAAAATGTCACGGATGTGATTTTTTTTGTAGTGGCTTGAGTATTGAAATCTTCATGTCAAATACAGACTATTTCTTTGAATCATCTAAAGGTTCAAATGTCCATGCTACAAAAGAAAAGAATATGTGATGAAAATGTTAGGCAGCATTCCACATCAAAAATTCTATTTTTACCATTTACCTACTTGAGGACGAGCAGGATTTAAGCTTGGGGATGCTGATACATCTCCAACCTATCTATCATTTTTATTGGTCCATGCTGAAATATAATCAATCTTGGATGTTTTATATTCATTTTATAGCAAATTTATATCATTTTTTGGGACTAACCTATTGACATAGTGCCCAATGCCAGTTGCTATTTTCCTGCTTGTTTTTTACTTCACAGAATATCCATATCAAACGGAGTCAAAATGCAGCGAAACATTTTGGAGATTTTTTCTACCCAGAAGACAACTTGGGACCCAAGAAACTGCAGGAGGGGAGGCCCATGGGGCCCACAAGAAACCAGGACGCGCAAGAGGCCCCTCGCACGCCCAGGTGGGTAGTGGGGACCATGGGAGTCCTTTCCACTGCCTCTCAGCTCAATGAATACCCAAATATTCTAGAAACCCTAGGGGAGTCAAGGAAACACAATTGCAGCCACTGCAAGTTCCACAACAATGAGATCCAATCTGGAACCCTATTCCGGCACCTTGCCAGAGAGGAACACGATCACGGAGGGGTTCACCATCATCATTGGTGCTCCTCTTATTATGCGTGAGTAGTTTACCACAGACCTATGGGTCTGTAGGCAGTAGCTAGATGGCTTCTTCTCTCTTTTTGATTCTCAATACAATGTTCTTCTCGATGTTCTTCGAGATCTATTTGATGTAATGACTTTTTGTGGTGTGTTGGTTGGGAACCAACGAATTGCGAGTTTATGATCAGTTCTATCGATGAATATTATTTTATTGTTCTTTGATCACTTATATGCATGATTATTATATCCTCGTATTTCTTCTCCAAAACTTTGGTTTGGTTTGGCCAACTAGATTGATTTTTCTTGCAATGGGAAGAGCTACTTTGTGACGGGTTCGATCTTGCAGTTTCCTCGACAAAAGGGGTAGCGAGGTACGCACATATCGTTGCTATTAAGGATAAAAAGATGGGGTTTATTCCTACACGAATAGATCTTATCTACATCATGTCATTGTTCTTATTGCATTAATCCGTTTCTCCATGAACTTAATACACTAGATGCATGTTGGATAGCGGTCGATGTGTGGAGTAATAGTAGTAGATGCAGGCAGGAGTCGGTCTACTAATATTGGACGTGATGCCTATATACATGATCATTGCCTTGGATATCATCATAATTATTTGCTCTTATACCAATTGCCCAACAGCAATTTGTTTACCCACCATACGTTATTTTCTCGAGAGAAGCCACTAGTGAAATCTACGGTCCCCGAGTCTGTCTTCTATCATATTATTTTCAGATCTATTATTCCAAAAAACCAAAAATACGTTGCTACATTTTTTTTGCTAGATCTATGTCTCCAATCTCATACAATTTTATTAATCTCAATACCGAGGAGGGATTGACAACCCATCTTACACGTTGGGTTGCAAGTATTTATTCTTTGTGTGTAGGTACCGCTTACATAGTGTTGATTGCTTCTCCTACTAGATTGATAACCTTGGTTTCATAGCTGAGGGAAATATTTAACATTGTTGTATTGTATTATCCTCTCCTCTTTGGGGAAATACCAACACAGATACAAGCAATCAAGAGCTGCTGTTTGTGAGATCAAAGAGTGCATCAAGAAGACCAAGATTCAAGACTCCAATGGTAGATCCCAACTCGGGAGAAGAGCAAGGCGGATCATCAAGACTAATACTAAAGGCAACCCTTCCCGGTGAAGCTGAGAAGGCATGGGAGAAGGCCCGGCAAGCTCTTGCCGGCTGCCAGGGCTCCACCCCATCGAGCAGCTAGTCACTAATCAACGAGGTGTCGAGCGCACAGGTGGTTTGGTGGGATCTGTTGGGCATGTGGAAGCCTGCTCGAAGGAAGATTACCTTAATGACACCCATCCTATTGGAGTATCAAGATAATAGGAGGCAGCTGGGCAAGCGGTGTAGCAACCTTGCCAGGGCTCCTCCCCCACATGACACCTAACAGAGCATTTAATGCTTTTGTCCTTGTCCGACATAGTTAGGTATGATAGCATTGTTTGAAGTCTAATCAACATGTAATGAATGTTTTCCACTATGATAAGTCCTTGATCTATAAAATAAGGGCCATGGCAACCTTTACAAGGTTTCGAACCCAATTCAACCCCATGCACACGTGTAGCTGCCTTCTCCTCGTGCCTTGCCGGGGGAAAGCACTCCTTGTACTTGTGCACCTACACTTCCAATACACCAAAGCAGGAGTAGGGTTTTACACCTCAAAAGTGGCCCTAACCTGGGTAAAGATCCATGCGCCCTCTGTTGTTCTTGCTCTTTGCATTTTGTGCATTTCCCTAGCCGAACCAAAAGGGGCAAGATGGCCCCATAGATGGTCGTCCACACTGACATCTTTGGGCGGGCGTGTCGGTGCAACAAACGTCCGCATTTGTTAACCAAACTCATAGACAGGCATGATGACGATCATGCATGCAGCACCAACATATAACACAAGGCCGAGCGAGAGAAATTGCTCTTCGTGAGATCAAGGAGCATATCCAGAAGACCAAGCCAAATATACAAGTCACATATTTCAAGAGAAGTGTCATTTGCTGGCTGGGCAAGGCCGGCAAGGTCGATACAACAACCATGAGTGAAACCAAATCACGCCAGCCACACCTCCGAGACAACCGGAGACCGAAGAACGCACCCCTCAAAGAAGACCCGGTAAGTCCTACCCCCGGCAAGCACATGCCAGTTACCAGCGCTTCACCGCATCACTGCGCCAGTCACTTATCGGTGTGGTGTCAAGCCCCTGGATAGCTAAGTGGCTTTCACTAAGCACGTGGCGGTCTACTGGAAGACAGATCACACCCATTTGATACCCGTCTAAGAGCGTGTCAAGGTGATAAGAAAAAGCTGGCTAAGCAGCGAGACAAGCTTGCCAATGATAGTGCCAGAGTTAGGTATGATAGCACTATTGGCTATCTAATCACATGATAATGTCTATTTCGCCACTGTGGTTACCCCTTTGGCTATAAAAGGAGGTCCAAGGCAACCTAGAGAAGGATTCGTACCCTCTCACACTTGTACTCGCATAGCAGCTCCCCCAAGGCCACCTTACGGGGCATGAGCATTGTGTGACATCATGTTCCTCAATCCAATCCACAAAAGCAGGAGTGGGGGTGTTACGCTTATCAGCGGCCTAAACCTAGGTAAAAATGACCAGAGTCTCGTCATCGTGTAGTTTCATGGCCTCTGCTATTTGTGCAACGTGATCTCCCCCGGCCAAACCACAAAGGGGCCCGTGGCCCCATAGGTGATCGTGTTCCCCGACGACATCTTTGGCACACCATGTAGGGGGATTCGCCTGCATGAACCCAAAGTTGTGAACAGCGCATCGATCTTCATCATCGTCTTCTTCGTCCTCATCTTCTCCTGCCACGGCACCCAAGAAGAAACCCAATGCGACCACACACCCCTCCATTTCGAAGGTCCCCTCACACGAAGCTGCGGACACCGTAGGTGCAGCGGCGGCGTTGGGTGAGGCACATGCCACCGGCGACACCACCGGCGCATGCGGCGCCGTTGTTGTATCCACCATGGTCGAAGCTGGAGCAGGAAACGCTGGGGGTGGGCAGCATGAGCAGCGTCCTGGTGAGCTTGGCCCTGAATCGTGGGTGGAGGGAACGCCAGTCTCTACCTCCCCGCCGCACAAGAGGACACGGTTGCAAAAGTGACACCCGCTCTGGCGCAAGCCGCGATCCTCCAGTTGTGCTCACCACAGGCGCGACTACGGGGCGCACACCTTGCCGAGAGCAAGACGGGTAGGGCGGAGCACCGAACGGAGCCGTCGACCCCCAAGCATGGCCTACTCATTGATAAGTCTCCAATGTATCTATAATTTATGAAGTATTCATGCTATTTTATTATCATTCTTGGATGTTTTACAATCATTTTATTGCAACTTTATATTATTTTTGGGACTAACCTATTGACCCGGTGCCCAGTGTCAGTTGCTGTTTTTTGCTTGTTTTTTACGTCACAAGAAATCAATATCAAACGGAGTCCAAACACCATGAAACTTTTTGTGGATTTTTTATGGACCAGAAGACATCCAGTGGGCCAGAGCAGCACCTAGGGGTGCCCCGAGGGGGCACACCAGGGCGTGCCTGGGGTCCCAGGTGCGCCCAGGTGGGTTTTGCCCACCTCGGTGGCCTCCCGCACCCCCTCTCTGCCCTATAAATCACCAAATATTCCAAAAACCCTCTGGGTAACCCTAGATCAGAAGTTCTTCTACTGCAGGCCTCTGTAGCCACCGACAAGCAATCTAGACCCCATTCCGGCACTCCGCCAAAGGGGGAAATCATCACCGGTGGCCATCTTTATCATCCTAGCGGCCACCATGATGAGGAGGGAGTAGTCCACCCTCGGGGCTGAGGGTTTGTACCAGTAGCTATGTGTTTAATCTCTCTCTCTCTCTCTCTCGTGTTCTTGAGATGGCACGATCTTGATGTATCACGGGCTTTGTTAAAATAGTCGGATCATATGGTGTCTTCCCCTCTCCATCTTGTGATGAATTGAGTTTTCCCTTTGAGATTTTGTTTTACCGGATTGAATACTTTTATAGATTTGACAACACTTGACATATGCCTTGCATATGAATAACCGTCGTGACAATGGGGGTACCATATTGATTCACTTGATATGTGTTTTGGCACTCAACTCGCAGATTCCCGAGGTGACATTGGGGTAATCTATGCATAGGGGTTGATGCACATTCTCGTCTTTTGTTTCTCTGGTAGGAATCTTGGGGCACTCTTTGGGGTTCTTTGTGTTCAATTGAGTATTATGAATCTGAATTTGCTTTGGTGTTATTTTAGTATGACCTCTTTATAGATCGATCGAAAAGAATAACTTGGTGTTATTTTAGTACGGAACCTTGGATAGATCGATCGGAAAGAATAGCTACAAACAATTTATTCTTATGTTCTCCGCTAGATAGGAACTTTGGAGTGATTCTTCATCGCATGTTGAGGGATTGTTATGTGATCCAATTATATTAGAATTGTTGAGAGATTGCACTAGTGAAAGTATTAACCCTAGGCCTCATTTTCAAGCATTGCAATACCGTTTGTGCTCACTTTTGTTACTTGCTACCTTCATGTTTTTTATTGTTCCTATCACAAAAATCAATATCTACTATCAATACTACGCTTTTATCACCATCTCTTCACCGAACTAGTGCACCTATACAAATTCCCATTGTATTTGGTGTGTTGGGGACACAAGAGACTTGTTATTATTTGGTTGCAGGGTTGTTTGAGAGAGACCATCTTCATCCTACACCTCCCATGGATTGATAAACCTTAGGTCATCCACTTGAGGGAAAATTGCTACAGTTCTACAAAACTCTGCGCTTGGAGGCCCAAAACAAGTCTACAAGAACAAGTTGAGTAGTAGACATCACTCATCGCCAGACCACCATGGCGATTGGTTCATGGTGCAAAGAACATGGCAATGCTCAAGATGGTTCCACCAGAAGTCAAGCAACATCGTGGTCTACCTCGTTAGCCATGCCAAGCATAGTCGCGAAAGCAATTATGCGGGCCCAACTCCTATTGAATTTTCCATCAACAGCTAACAAGATGGATGAGTGGTGGGCCACCAGCCAGAGCTTGATTGGCTTTGCCAAAGCTGGTAAATCACAGCATGCAGAGCCATCATGATGATGGCGAAACCGTAGGCCCAGTGGCAGCCTTATCGAGATCAATGAGTCAACGAGCCCGATGAGACGTTGATGGCTTCGTCTGACCCGCAAACCCGTCGAGATTAGCGGTGGGTTCTAGAAGATCGGCAGAAGGAAGACGCGCGCGTCACCATAGAGCGACACCGGGAGGCACAATGTTAATCCAACAGACGCAATGCCAGAGATGTTGCATGCCCTTCCTTCACTCACGAGCAGCGGTAGGTCCGCTGGCCTTCTGCCCAAGCCTTCAAGCCTGAACTGCCGAAGAAATACAATGGAAAATTGAACCCAGCAGAATTTTTGGGCATCTACACGATTGTCGTTCAAGCCGCCGGGGTAGAGATGAGAAGGTGGTCGCCAACTATTTCCCTTTGGCGCTCAAGCCAAATGTGAGATCATGGCTGATGCACCTGCCGAAAAACTCTATTTCATCATGGGCCGACTTGTGCAATGAGTTTGTTAGTGCCTTCACAGGTGGCCACCAAGAGCCTGGACAGCCCATTGACTTGCAAGTCCTCCCGCAGAAGGAAGGAGAGGATCTGCGTAAGTATATACAAAGGTTCAGTCAAGTACACCATAACATTCCAGAGATACACCCCACAGATGTGATTGTCGCGTACCATTCGAATGTGCGCAACAGCAAAATGCGAGCCAAAATGAATGCCCGACTGCCCAAGACCGTCAACGAGTTATACACCTTGGTGGATAAGTGTGCTCGGGCAGAAGAAGGAATGCAACTCCCTGGAGAGGAGGTTGGCATCGAGATTGATTCAGATGATGATGACGGTGCCGCCAACCTAAGGAGGAGAAACCGGAGGCGCAATAGGAAGCGCATGGAAAAAGCAGTGTTGGCAATTGAGAGCTCTCGTGAACTTAGTGCCGACAAGAAGGCTAAAACCAAGAATCTCGACAAGGGCTACCACGTGCCCTGATTGCTGGGAGGCCGTGACAGCAGAGAAAGCCGGGCAATCTAATGGGCCATACTGCAAAATCCATCACACCAAGGGCCATGATCTCTAAGAGTGCCACCAAGTTGAGCAGCTTGTTAAGAAAGAAAATGCTAAATATAAGCATGACAGGGAGAGAGGCCAAGAGGGTGCTGGCGGGAAAGGCCGTGGTAGTAGAGGAGGCCGCCGCGGCAAGGCCCCACAATAGAAGGAAAAGCCCACTAGAGGTCGTGAAAAGAAAGAAGGAGATGACGGGAGTGATGAAGAGGAAGAAGAAGAAACCAATGAACAAGAATTCCAAAAGGAAACCAAAGCCATGTGCATTGATGGGGGTGTATCTTTGCACTCTTCTCATGGGCGGCTCAATTAGCGGGTGCGTGAGGTCAATGCCGTGGAGCCAACTACAGACTCTCAAAGACCACTTAAATGGTCCTGCATGCCTATCATCTTTGACAAGGAGGATCACCCTAACTGCACCACTGCTGTTGGCTGTTTGCCCTTGTTGGTTTCCCCAACAATCCACAACCTCAAAGTAACAAAGATGCTAGTTGACGGTGGGGCTAGGCTGAACTTAATCCCCCCTAAAGTAGTTGGCAAGCTGCAAATCCCTGATGAGGAGCTCAAGGCTATGGGTACGTTCCAAGGGATCAACCCTGGTAGGAGCCGACCCAAGGGTAAAGTTACACTGCCAACGACATTTGGCAGGGAACTGAATTATCGGCCTGAGAGAGTCGTGTTTGATGTTGTCGAACTTCCTTTGCCTTACAATGGAATTCTTAGTCGACCAGCTCTAGCAAAATTCATGGTGTCGTCCCACTATTCCTACAACACCTTGAAGATACCAGGGCCGATGGGGATCATTTCCATTCCGTCAGATAAGGAAGATGCAATTATATGTGTGGACAAGATGTACCAGGATGCGGTGGTAGCTGAGGCCATGGAAGCCCCAACTCCTGCCAAGGAGACAAACAAGGGGAAGAAGGCTAGTAGGGATGCCGACAAGGACTCCGGGAAGCGTCCTCTTTAGAGTGCGTTGTGCCTATTGATGACCTGCCGAAGAGTTCCACTAGCAAGAGACCCAAGGTTTCTTCAGCTGCTATGAAAAGGGTCCCGGCAAGGCAGGATGGCGCTGACGGTACATTCACCATCAGCTCCACCCTTAATGTTAAATAGGGAAGTGTGCTCCTTGCCTTCCTGTGAGAGAATGTCGATGTGTTTGCTTCGCAACTATCTGACATCCCTGGTGTTCCCAGGGAGGTAATCGAGCACCACCTTGTTGTATGTCCTCATGCTTGGCCCATTAAGCAGAAGGTTAGAAAGCAAGAATTAGAGCGGAAGTAGTTTTTTGCCGGGGAAATCAAGAAACTTGAAGCAGCTGGTTTGGTCAGAGGGGTGATACATCCAACTTGGTTAGCTAATCCAGTGGTACTGCACAAGGCAAATGGAAAATGGAGGCTATGCATTGATTTCACTGACTTGCATAAAGCACGTCCAAAAGACCCTTTCCCCTTGCCGTGCATTGATCGATTTTTTATTCCACTTTCGGATGTGATTTTCTATCCATCCTGGATGCGTATGGGAGGATCTTGAACCACTTCTGCCAAAGAAAAGGTTCAGTCGCGCTCGCGATGCCGGGGAGGGGCAGGAGGTGACGCGGCCCTGGTACGAGCAGCCACCGTCTAGCTTCCCGCTCCCTTCATACGCCCGTGCGGAGGGCCCCGGAGAGGGCGGCAATGCCCAACGCCGCATGGTCCACGACAACAGTGGCCAGGCTGAGGCTGTGCGGCTGGCCGGCCCTCAAACCCACACTGAGGGCTCCTCGCGTGAGTTCGTGAAATGGGCGACAATGCCGCCGCACACTTGGATCCGATTCCCAAGCTTCTTAGCTGAGGAGATGCCACCGAGGGGCCGATAGAGTGGTTGCTGCAGCAGCCTAGCCATAGGGGCAGAGGTCGAGGCTGTCCCTCCCGGGTGGCATCTTCATGACCCGAGGATGGGGCGAGGTTGCTTGCGCCTGCCGTGCGGACGGGGCCCTCGCCATCCGCTTCAAGTACGATGGCGCCTCCACGTTGTTCTTCAAGGTCTTCGACGAGGAGGGTCACTGTTTGGAGTGCTGCCCTGGATGACGCGGCCTGCGTGGCGCAGCTACGGGCACCGAGCCGGCCTCCGGTCCTGCGGACAACTCCTCCAGTAGCAGCGACAACTCATGGGAGTCCAGCAACTCTCCCGAGCCTAGCGAGTCTTCGGAGTCGAGCGGCGATAGCTACATGCCGATGAGCTCCCGCCGTGCCCGGAGCACGGCAGCGTCATCCGCTCGGCGTCGATGATGATCTGGATGGGGTTGGCACCAGCCCCACATGGCCCATTGTTGATGATGGCGTCGACGGCGGTGCCTGTAGCAAAGGCTTCTTGAGGTTTTTCTCCTTTTGTTCCCTACGAGGTATCGAGACTAACCCCGTGGGGGTATGTAAAGAACTTGTAATGCTTTTGCTTCGATGTTTATTGTTCTTACTATAAGGTTGCAGCAGTGTGTCCCACTTCGGCATTGTTCCCCCTTTTCGTTCTCGCGATAGCTTAGCGCTCTACACCAGCAAGTCCCAGTCCCAAGGCAGGCTTCGGCCGTCGCTGGTATGCCAGGTCGCGATGCGGTGGCCAAGGCTAGGAGGTGAGTGGCCTGAGGTCCGGTAAGAGCTCCTGAGGCGTGATGCTCAAGAGGTCCCCTTTGGCGTGCAACAGGCTCCCTGAAGGCCGAAAAGGGAAGCGGCATTGCCGGAGCAAGATTATGAGAGTCGAAAATTCCAGGCAGCGGGTTCATGCTGGTTCATATAAGTAACTTATCTTGATGAGCGTCACGTGATTCCCTTGTGCGGCGCCCGATTTGTGCTTTAGCGGTGGTGCTACCAGGCAGGGCTCACGCTGTCCTCCCCTTTCCTCGCTCATCTAAATGCTCTGCATCCTCGAGTACCGACCCTCGAGCGAGGCTCGCCCGTCGCTGGTATGCCAGGTCGCGATGCCATGGTCAAGGTCAGGGGGTGAGGGCTAGAGAGTCAGTAGGAGCTCCTGAGGCACGATGCTCAGGAGCCCCTCCTTTAACACGCAAGCGAATCACGTAAAAAGGGGCCGCCGGCGGGACTGCCTGTAGTTAATCTCTGGAGATTACTGCGGGTTAGTCCAAGAGGAGAATGTAACTCATAATCGTGTTTGCTATCCTGCCGCTGATATTTCCGGAAGAAGATGAAGGCACTGAGGATCTGGTGAGGTGAGGTGTGCGGGGCGGGCCGCGAGCCAAAGCTCGATCTCTCAGATTTGTCAGCATTGCAGGGACAAACCCGAGCAGAAGCGTCATGCCACCATGTGTAGCCCCATTGGGGGATGAGCAGGAGGCCGGTTAGCAATGCGGGAAGCCGCGAAGGGCAACAGGTAAGCAAGTGATATCATAAATCATCTCATGGAAGGAGAATCGCTAGTTCTAAATAGATGCAAAGAATGATACATGCCACAGGGACGGACCCACGCGGCCTGGGGATGATGCAGCTCGAGGTGCACTCCTAGCTGAACAACTAGAATATGCCAGGACGATACAGGTAGCAGGGCCAAGCCCATGAGATCTGGGGATAATGCAGCCCGAGGGGTGCCCCCAACTGAATAAACTGGAAAATGTCACCTGGCACCATTGCTGCAGAGATGTTGGAGTTGATGAAGATGCATGCTGAAGAAGTCGCTCCTCACGAGCCGCCTGGGTCATGAACCTTAGGAGGCTCTGGGTGCTCAAGGGGTTCGCGAAGAACCGTCACCATCTCCACCAGGACAGCCTGGTGTCTGGCCTCCTGAGCCCCCAGAACACTCCGCAAGCGACGCTGGATGGTACCAGCCGCATTCGGTAGGCCAAAAGGCATGTGAACGTAGCTTTGAGGGGGACCCTCACACTGACCAACGTGCGATGGCCAGAAGCTCTCTTGGGATGCGGCCCTATTGAGCCCTGGAATGTTGACGTAGATGCGCAGCTTGTTCTCCTCGTCAAGACAAGGAGCCCTGCCATGTGGTGGGCGGTGGTCGCCGCGCATGGCTCTCGCCTCTTGAAGCTCGTCGGTCGCCTAGGTGATGAACTCCTGAGCACCCGGCACCCTATGCCTGGTGCCCTCGTGACGGAAATGCGCACTGAAGCACGCCTCCATGTGGCACCAAGCGCCTCCCTCGTGACGTTGGCTATGTCTAAGGCCCTCCAGAAGAGAGCCCCCGAGCCTAGCCCGAGAGGGCCGTCAGGCGCGCCTTCGTATGCGAGAGTCGGAGGTGCCCCATCCGTGGGCCCAGGTCCTAAGGTGGTGCCGCTGGAGACACCGCTCTTCTGAGGCTCTGGGTGTAGCGGCTTCTTCTTCTTCTTCGGGACAGCCTCAGGAGGGTAGATGGTGCGTCTGTTGTTTGGGTCCTGGACCACTGCAGCCTAGTAGGCACGCTCAAGAGATGACATCGCATTCTTCTCCTTACAGGCGATCATGATTATGTCGCGGTTCCCTAGCATCTTGAGGACATTGTAACAATGATGAGTCACCTCCATGAACATGGCCAGGGCTTGATATCCGAGGATGGCATTGTACGGAAGGCGGATGTGGGCGATGTCGATGTCGATGAGCACAGTGCAATAGTTGTCGCACTGGATGAAGGTGCAACGGAGGCGGGTCTGCCCTATCGGGGTGGTGGAGCCGTCGGCCACTCCTGAGAAAGGCCTGGTGGGCAGCAGCTGATCATAGGGCACTTGGAGGCGGTCGAACATCTCGATGGGAAGAACATTGAGCCCCGCACTGCCATCAATGAGGGTCTTGGTGATGAGGATGTTGCTGATGACAGGCGAGCAAAGCATCGAGAGGGCGCCGACAGTTGTTGTGCACATGAACTGGTCGGACAAGCTGAAGGTGATGGTGCACTTGGACCACCTGAGCGGACGCGTGGCCTCGAGCCAAGGGAGGGCCGCGTTCACCTCATGGGCGAACTGCTTGAAGATATGTTGAGAGGCTGGGGCCTGAGCACCGCCCAGGATGCAGGCGATGGCACGAGGCTCCTGGAAGCCCCTAGCCCCCTCGTCTTGGTGGTGGTCGTCGTTCCTTCTTGGTGGTGGTGCTATCAGAGGGAGACCGGCGTTGCCCTGAGGACGGTCCCCACGAGGCTGGTCTCTCTAGGCGCCCTAGCAAGGCTGGCCCTGCCAGCAGTCCTCACGAGGCTGGTTGCGCCACTCCTGGCGGGGCCCGCAGTTGTCCCAGCGTCCTCCACTTCAACCTCCTCCACGGCCGTAACCTCGAACGTTGCGCTTGGGGGAAGATGTGAAGAACAACAAAACTATACTATCTAAGCCATTTAAATGGGGTAACAAACAACAATTCTAGAAAAAACCCATATGCATATTTCAAAGTTGGTACTGTTCTACCCTATACACAATTTTAGAGTTGTTAAACATGCAAAGTAATGCTACCATGTTAATCTATGCATTTTTCTACCCCATTTACATATAAAGTTTATTAGATTCAGAGCTATGGTTATTTAGTTATGAAATAAACCATTATAGCATGATATAAGAGAAAATTTAAACAAACAACATTTTTAACATTTTTAGCATGGATGAATGTTGCATATTATGAAACTAGATGAAATTCTAAGCATTTTACATATATGAAGTTTTTACGTATGATGCATAGTTCATGAGTTATTATATGCATGAAGTGTAAGGTTTTTTTCGCAACTCTGTTCTCTCGGGATTATTTGCCAAATTCACAGACAGGAATAAAATACATGTGGGCCGAATCTGGGATGAACTAGGCTGCACAGGAGCATGCACAAGATAGAATATATCACCCAGGGCGATGGATAGCATGAGTACGCTCACCCTAGGCCTAACGGGCCTGCTGAATCTAGGCAGGGGACGGGGCCGGACCGGTTCGTGCAAGCCAGCAGGACCGAGCGGGTTTGGTTGGCCCGACCGGTTGACGGGGTTCGGGGCAGAGGAGGCCTGGCAACGAGGCGACCTACAGCGACTGCAACTCCATCTCGCTACAGACAAGATGCGACGTGGCGAGGGACTTGGCGGCTAGGCGAGGGAACATCGCGGGGAAGCAGGAAACGGAGAGGATGGACGAATTCCAGAGGTCTTGTCGACAAGGAGTTGGTTCCCAGTAGGACCCGGGGCGCGGGGCAAGGTCTTGGTGGTTCAGGCGTCCATGGGGTCTCCTGTTGACGAACAGAGACAAAGGGAGCAAGGTGAGAGGGAGAGAAGGAACCGAGGGAAGGAAGGGTAGTGAGGAGAAAGAGAAGCAGGGCGCGAGGATCTGGTCGGCGGAACCTGCTAGAGATACAATCGGTGAAGTTGTACAGGCGGCGCTAGGGTTTCTTGAGGCGCCAGCGGTCTTCAGGCGCGGGCGCAGGGGAGTATAGATCGAAGGCGGCCATGGCGATCCCTGATTCAGCAAGAGAGAGAGCATGCTTAGTGGAGGGAGGAACCAGAGGGAG
Organism: Triticum aestivum; assembly: GCF_018294505.1. NCBI lineage: Eukaryota > Viridiplantae > Streptophyta > Magnoliopsida > Poales > Poaceae > Triticum > Triticum aestivum. The sequence continues at coordinate 264,126,307 of NC_057809.1, read as the reverse complement.
ATAAAGTAACAAGGAGGGGACACGGCAAGCAGTTCCTGCTGGTGCTCGGCATCGAGGTTCACTGGGGCAGAGAAGGAGCTCCTCTCCTTTGGGATTGAGCGAAGCAAGGAGGAAGATGCATCGGGTGGGAGACGAACTCAGGCGCGGGGCTGCGTGGATGGATTGGATCTGGGTGTGGCTGGTGGTTGGCACGGGGGGAATGAGAGGATCCCGAGGTGGGAGATGCTGGCGGCAGCTGCGGGATAGGGTTAGGGGTTAGGCTAGGTGCTAGGGTTTGCACCGACTTGGACTAGCTTCGTATATATATGGACGCGTCTAGGGAGCAGCCGGCTGCTCCCTAGCGTTCCCTGGCAGCCCTCTCAAAATAGTAAGGACGTGTCTAGGGAGCAGCCGGCTGCTCCCTAGCGTTCCCTGGCAGCCCTCTCAAAATAGTAATTTTCCGTCCCCCCCTGTCCAGGATAGGAAAGTACCTGGCCCCCGCTCCCGATTCCTCGCACCATCGAGCCACAGAACTCACCTGATCCTCCCTCCCCATGTGTTTCCCTCCTCCACCCCTTGGGCGTCTCCCCACCAAATCGCCCATCCCCATCTTCTTCTCTCCCAACCCACAAAGGGACAACTCCCAGATACAGAAAACTCTCCACAATCCTTCAATGGTGGCTGGTTTAGGATTTGTTCTCCATGCAATTCCTATTGACTAAGGGTAGAAGAAGCATAGAAAAAGGTCAGATTTAGCTTTCACTTCCCCCATGATTGTGTGCCTCTTTCATCCCTGTCCCCTGGGTTACTTAAGAACACAAGCCTTCCTTTCCCTTTCCCCACGATCTGCACAAGGCTGCAGTTCGAAAAAAAAATGTGTAAGAACATGTACTGGATAAAAAAACAGAAATACAAAGTTGCATAGGTGCTGTTAATTGCTGCAAATGTCATATTTTTTGGGGACAATTGCATTTTTGCCCCTAGTTGGTTCCTACCCACGGGTTTTGCCCTTACTTTTCGAGCTTGCTCAGTTTTGCCCTTACTTTTTCCGTCAAGGTCCCTCGAATGCCCTTTGACCGTTTGACCAAAACTTTGAAAATTCATAAGTAATTCATATGAACTCAGAAAAATACAAATAAGATATCAAAATGTTCAGATAAACATTACATCTATGTGCATATCATTTGCATTCAGGACAAAAGCACCATTTAAACTACCTGAGGTAATTAATGTTATTAACATTATTAAAAATAAAAAGGTATAAACAATATTTTTTTCATGAATAAAAATTACAAGCAAATGTAGGTGATGTTTCCTAAACATCATGATATCTTATTTCCATTTTTCTGAGTTCGTATCAATTTGTTATGAAGTTTCCAAATAATTGTCAAATTCATTAGAACATTCATAACAAATTGATACGAACTCAGAAAATTGGAAATAAGATATCAGGATGTTCAGGAAACATCACCTACATTTGCTTGTAATTTTTATTCATGAAAAAATATTGTTTATACCTTTTTATTTTTAATAATGTTAATAACATTCATTACCTCAGGTAGTTTAAATGGTGCTTTTATCCTGAATGCAAATGATATGCACATAAAGGTAATGTTTATCTGAACATTTTGATATCTTATTTGTATTTTTCTGAGTTCATATGAATTACTTATTAATTTTCAAAGTTTTGGTCAAAAGGTCAAAGGGCATTTGAGGGACCTCGACGGAAAAAGTAAGGGCAAAACTGAGCAAGCTCGAAAAGTAAGGGCAAAACCCGTGGGTAGGAACCAACTAGGGGTAAAAATGCAATTATCCCTATTTTTTGCCTAATTGCTTTGATGGATTTGTTGTTCTGCTTAATAAGTTGGTAGAAACACAAGTATGTTTGCTAGTAAAGCAACTTGCTTGGCCTGTTTTGAGCAACTGTAGATCGTAAGCAAGGTGTGTGTAGATGTTTAGGCAAGCTTCAAGCCCTATTGGGGCAAATCCAGGAGTGTTGTGCCACAACTAGTTGTTTAAAGCAAGTTAAGTGTTATGGTTCGGCAACTTACATGTTATGATTAAGCAAAAAGGGTGGGGAGTCAATGTAAAAAAAGGCTGGTTGAAGGAAAATAATGGTAGGAAAGATTGAGGGTTTGTTTAGGCAAAATTAGGACAAATGTGAAGCAAGAAATACCGGTTTTGGTATTATGAAGCAAACTCCAGATGTTTTTAGCCAGCTAAGTGCTACTTCCTCTGTCCGAAAATGCTTGTCCCAAACTTGTCTCTCAAATGGATGTATCTAGCACTAACTTGGCGCTAGATACATTCATTTGAGGGACAAGCTTTTTCGGATGGACGGAGTATGTTTTAGGCAACTTACATGTTAAGTTTAAGCAAAGGATGAAAATGATGTGTAACAAAACTGGTTGCAAGAAGACAATGGTAGGCAAAGCTTGAGCACACACCCTTACGAGCCGTCCGATCGGGATCCCGATCGCCAGGTGTTCCGTGGTCGCGTTTTATGGAGTGAAGGGAAACACGAACGAACAACACACAGCGGCAGTGGGCCCCAACCAAACGCACACTCCCACATCCACAAGCGCATGCATGTTTCTTCTCCCAAATCCACTGCTCCGTTCGTCGATCCGCGGAGCCGGCCGCGCCGCACTCCGCGAGCGCCTGCTCGTCTCCCAGCCGGCGTCGGGGGACAAGGTGACAGATCCACATGCTTCTCCCCCGCCCCTGATTTTCGCTCGCCGAATCCGTCGGCTCGTTGCTGTCGTCGTCTTCGCGGTCGCCGCGATGCTTTACTCCGGCGACTTCCTCCCAGCCTCCCGCGACAAGGCTGTGTCCGTGTTGGCCGCCTTCGCGTCCTCCGAAGGCGAGCACGCACCCATCTCCACGAGGAAGGCGAGCGCCCACCACCCCCACACTCCTTATTCAGTGGCGCTGGCACCGACGTCGTTGTAGCGGGCCTCTTCCTCTCAAGCATCTCACCGCAGGCCACATCGGGGATGGCCTCGACCTCCTGCTGCTAGCTACTGGTGCACCTCCTTCTCCCTACTGCTATCTCCTACTGCATCCTACAGCTGCCCCAGCTCCGATGTCTGAACTTTTACTTGTGACCGTGTATAGGTGCTGGCTGTAGCTTGAACTGGAGGTCTGGAGCAGAAAAATTGCACCGAGGTAGCAGGTGGATGATGGTGTTGGTGCCTTTCTCTTGAATTGTTGCTGGTGATGGCTGCAATTTGAATGAGTATTTTTTTTCCTTTCTCTCCTTCCATTTCCGTAATTGTGCTTCCCCTATGCGTGATGATGTTTCTTAGCACAAGGTGCGTTGGCTTGGGTTGATCTGCTGTGATATATTCATAACACATGGCAAAAAAGAGACTGCAATATTAAGTAATCTGTTGTTTCGTTACCATTCTAATTCTTTTTTAGCCATTATACATGTGTCATGTATGAGAACTTGATAGATATTTGCTTATATGTGTCCAAGTGATTACAACATATAATAAAGCAGGAAAAACAAGATTTATATTGAGCATTGTTTTTAAGGCGGTAAGGCGACCCAAGGCGAGCACCACCTGCTCTAGCGCCTAGGTGACGCCTAAGGCGGGCATATTTGTAAGGCGCTGCCCGGGCGCCTTATCGCTTAAGCGTCGCCTAAGCGTCCAATGCAGGACGCCTTAAAAACAGTGATATTGAGCTATTATACTCATTTCTTCTATTGGACTTGCTCAAACTAGCATGATTTTTTTGTTAGTAGTTGCCTTGTCCCTGCTATTGGACTTGCTTAATGGGTCGACGGGCTATTTGTATCCACTATTTTATTTTCTTCGGAAAGCAAGCTAATGAGTTGGCTGTAGAATCTATGGAAATTGTCTACAAACCGAGTATGAGTTGCTGCCTTTTAATCCCTTCTCTAAAGAAAACCTAGTTTGCCTGGATATAGTATGCAATTTGCTTAGATTAGATCACAACTTGCCTGCAATAACTAAAGCATTTGTCCATGGGACACAACATAACTTGATGTTCCGCACAATATAGGTCCACATTTATTTGCCTGAAACTTGTATGCAAATTGCCTACAAACCAAGTTGTAGTTGCTCCTGACTTTCGCTATTTATTTTAATTCGGCTAGCAAGCAGACGAGGTTGCTGCATTATCTATGGAAATTGCCTACAAACCCAATACGACTTGCTACCTTTCAATCATTTTTTATATGTGGTGCATATACTGGTTAGTAGTCTCCATGTGTTTCTTATTTTTTCATAATAATTGCCTCAAATTTTGTATGTAGTTGCCTCAAATAACACATGAACCTTGCTCTTCATTTATTTTCCTTAACATTTCATAATAATTGGGGTAATTTTATACTTGAAGTTTAATTGTGACAACACAGTATCACTATATGTTTTATCTCTTGTTTTGCTACATTGGGATTTTTTTAATTTGGGGTGCCGAATGGGGGTATTCTCCCCCCTGTTTTTTTACAGCCACATGCTTTCATTTTTCAGGCGCCTCATGTCAACGACAACACATGCCTCAGATGATTTTGTCCATGATGATCTGGGTATGTTAACAACAACAGATGCCTCAGATGAGTCATGTTTTTGTTATTTTTCGGTACGCATCGGAATGGGATTCGCCTGTTTTTTTGGGTTTACTTGCCTGGAATTGGTATGTGAGTTGCCAGTATCTGAGAGATGATATCCAGAAAGTCATCTGAATGCACTCTTTTTATTTTTGTGTAGTAGGAACTAATGGATGAACCAAGCAAAAAGGGCATTCAAGAAGATCATCATGCAGTTAATCGTGATGCTGATCCCTTGCATGCGATTGAAGATCATCACGAGGTGTGTCCGAAAAAAGATTCAATAAACTTGTTGTGTGTTCTTTTAACTTCTTGCAGGGCCAGAGAAGCACACCCTTTATTGGGTACCAGCATTGAGGAAGAAAGGAGATTGCTGCCAGTGGCAAATGTCTGTTGGACATCAACAGCAATTCGAGTGTTTCCACATATGGTGATTGAAATTCTGAGAAAGACACTATCGTGGAACAACCATCAAAAGCAAAATGTCAAAAGACCGGATCTACCGAGGTAATACACAGTTGCTTCACTTTTGATCAACACTTGCCCAAGTTCTGATGTCAAGTTGCTTAACTGTCCAGGAAATACACATGTTTCATCTATTGTTGCATTTTTCTCCTAGGATAAGAGAACAGGGCATCGCCTGCAAGGCTTTTCAAGCTAGATAAACTTCTTATACCTGTTCAACAAGGCCAAGCTCAAGTCACTTTCAGTCAATTTCTGACACCAGGTACCATAAATCCATCTCTATATGACAATAGTTGTTGCATAGTAGTAATCCTTTCTTGCCTAACCTTATTTTTCTTCAACCATCTTTTTTACATTCATTTCTTTCTTTCTTAATCATGACATGTAAGTTGCCGAAACATATCACCAAAGTTGCCGAAAACACCTGAAATTTTGTTTCAGAAGAATACCCATGCCAGTTTCATGTTGGACGCGTCTAGGGAGCAGCCGGCTGCTCCCTAGCGTTCCCTGGCAGCCCTCTCAAAATAGTAATTTTCTGTCCCCCCTGTCCAGGATAGGAAAGTACCTGGCCCCCGCTCCCGATTCCTCGCACCATCGAGCCACAGAACTCGCCTGATCCTCCCTCCCCACGTGTTTCCCTCCTCCACCCCCTGGGCGTCTACCCACCAAATCACCCAGCCCCATCTTCTTCTCTCCCAACCCACAAAGGGACAACTCCCAGATACAGAAAACTCTCCACAATCCTTTAATGGTGGCTGGTTTAGGATTTTTTTCTCCATGCAATTCCTATTGACTAAGGGTGGAAGAAGCATAGAAAAAGGTCAGATTTAGCTTTCACTTTCCCCCATGATTGTGTGCCTATTTCATCCCTGTCCCCTGGGATACATAAGAACACAAGCCTTCCTTTCCCTTTCCCCATGATCTGCACAAGGCTGCAGTTCGAAAAAAATGTGTAAGAACATGTACTGGATAAAAAAACAGAAATACAAAGTTGCGTAGGTGCTGTTAATTGCTGCAAATGTCGGATTTTTTGCCAAATTGCTTTGATGGATTTGCTGTTCTGCTTAATAAGTTGCTAGAAACACAAGTATGTTTCCTGGTAAAGCAACTTGCTTGGCCTGTTTTGAGCAACTGTAGATCGTAAGCAAGGTGTGTGTAGATGTTTAGGCAAGCTTCAAGCCCTATTGGGGCAAATCCAGGAGTGTTGTGCCACAAGTGGTTGTTTAAAGCAAGTTAAGTGTTATGGTTAGGCAACTTACATGTTAAGATTAAGCAAAAAGGGTGGGGAGTCAATGTAAAAAAAGGCTGGTTGAAGGAAAATAATGGTAGGCAAGTTTGAGGGTTTGTTTGGGCAAAATTAGGACAAATGTGAAGCAAGAAATACTGGTATGGGTATTATGAAGCAAACTCTAGATGTTTTTAGCCAGCTAAGTGCTACTTCCTCCGTCCGAAAAAGCTTGTCCCAAACTTGTCTCTCAAATGGATGTATCTAGCACTAACTTGTCGCTAGATACATTCATTTGAGGGACAAGCTTTTTCGGATGGACGGAGTATGTTTTAGGCAACTTACATGTTATGTTTAAGCAAAGGATGAAAATGATGTGTAACAAAACTGGTTGCAAGAAAACAATTTTAGGCACAGTTTTAGGGCTTGTTTGATGCAAATTCAGTAGTACTGTGAATCAAACATGAAACTGGCATGGGTATTCTTCTGAAGCAAAATTTTAGGTGTTTTCGGCAACTTTGGTGATATGTTTAGGAAACTTACATGTCATGATTAAGAAAGAAAGAAATGAATGTAAAAAAAGATGGTTGAAGAAAAATAAGGTTAGGCAAGAAAGGATTACTACTATGCAACAACTGTTGTCATATAGAGATGGATTTATGGTACCTGGTGTCAGAAATTGACTGAAAGTGACTTGAGCTTGGCCTTGTTGAACAGGTACAAGAAGTTTATCTATCTTGAAAAGCCTTGCAGGCGATGCCCTGTTCTCTTAACCTAGAAGAAAAATGCAACAATAGATGAAACATGTGTATTTCCTGGACAGTTAGGCAACTTGAAATCAGAACTTGGGCAAGTGTTGATCAAAAATGAAGCAACTGTGTATTACCTCGTTAGATCCGGTCTTTTGACATTTTGCTTTTGATGGTTGTTCCACGATAGTGTCTTTCTCAGAATTTCAATCACCATATGTGGAAACACTCGAATTGCTGTTGATGTCCAACAGACGTTTGCCACTGGCAGTAATCTCCTTTTTCCTCAACGCTAGTACCCAATAAAGGGTGTGCTTCTCTCGCCCTGCAACAAGAACATGCAACAAGTTAAAAGAACACACAACAAGTTTATTGAAACTTTTTTCGGATACACCTCGTGATGATCTTCAATCGCATGCGAGGGATCAGCATCACGATTAACTGCATGATGATCTTCTTGAATGCCCTTTTTGCTTGGTTCATCCATTAGTTCCTACTACACAAAAAGAAAAAGAGTGCATTCAGATGACTTTATGGATATCATCTCTCCGATACTGGCAACTCACATACCAATTCCAGGCAAGTAAACCCAAAAACACAGGCGAATCCCCTTCCAATGCGCATCGAAAAATAACAAAAACATGACTCATCTGAGGCATCTGTTGTTGTTAACATACCCAGATCATCATGGACAAAATCATCTGAGGCATGTGTTGTCGTTAACATGAGGCGCCTGAAAAATGAAAGCATGTGGCTGTAAAAAACAGGGGGAGAATACCCCCATTCGGCACCCCCAATTAAAAAAATCCCAATGTAGCAAAACAAGAGATAAAACATACAGTGATACTGTGTTGTCACATTTAAACTTCAAGTATAAAATTACCCCAATTATTATGAAATTTGAAGGAAAATAAATGAAGAGCAAGGTTCATGTGTTATTTGAGGCAACTACATACAAAATTTGAGGCAATTATTACGAAAAAATAACAAACACATGGAGACTACTAACCATTATATGCACCACATATAAAAAATGATTGAAAGGTAGCAAGTTGTACTGGGTTTGTAGGCAATTTCCATAGACAATGCAGCAACCTCATCAGCTTGCTAGCCGAATTAAAATAAATAGCGAAAGTCAGGAGAAACTACAACTTGGTTTGTAGGCAATTTGCATACAAGTTTCAAGCAAATAAATGTGGACCTATATTGTGCGGAACATCAAGTTGTGTTGTGTCCCATGGACAAATGCTTTAGTTATTGCAGGCAAGTTGTGCTCTAATCTAAGCAAATTGCATACTATATCCAGGCAAACTAGGTTTTCTTTAGAGAAGGGATTAAAAGGCAGCAACTCATATTGGGTTTGTAGACAATTTCCATAGATTCTGCAGCCAACTCATTAGCTTGCTTTCCGAAGAAAATAAAATAGTGGATACAAACAGCTCGTCGACCCATTAAGCAAGTCCAATAGCAGGAACAAGGAAACTACTAACAAAAAAATCATGCTAGTTTGAGCAAGTCCAATAGAAGAAATGAGTATAATAGCTCAATATCACTGTTTTTAAGGCGTCCTACATTGGACGCTTAGGCGACGCTTAAGCGATAAGGCGCCCGGGCAGCGCCTTACAAATATGCCCGCCTTAGGCGTCGCCTAGGCGCTAGAGCGGGTGGTGCTCGCCTTAGGTCGCCTTACCGCCTTAAAAACAATGCTCAATATAAATCTTTTTTTTCCTGCTTTATTATATGCTGTAATCACTTGGACACATATAAGCAAATATCTATCAAGTTCTCATACATGACACATGTATAATGGCTAGAAAAGAATTAGAATGGTAAAGAAACAACATATTACTTAATAATGCAGTCTCTTTTTTGCCATGTGTTATGAATATAATCATAGTAGAGAGTTTATACTTGCTACTATCATCTCTCCTAACTATCACAGCAGATCAACCCAAGCCAATACACCTTGTGCTAAGAAACATCATCACACATAGGGGAAGCACAATTACAGAAATGGAAGGAGAGAAAGGAAAAGAAATACTCATTCAAATTGCAGCCATCACCAGCAACAATTCAAGAGAAAGGCACCAACACCATCATCCACCTGCTACCTCGGTGCAATTTTTCTGCTCCAGACCTCCAGTTCAAGCTACAGCCAGCACCTATACACGGTCACAAGTAAAAGTTCAGACATCGGAGCTGGGGCAGCTGTAGTATGCAGCAGGAGATAGCAGTAGGGAGAAGGAGGTGCACCAGTAGCTAGCAGCAGGAGGTCCTGGCCATCCCCGATGTGGCCTGCGGCAATATGCTTGAGAGGAAGAGGCCCGCTACAACGGCGTCGGTGCCAGCGCCACTGAATGAGGAGCGTGGGGGTGGTGCGCGCTCGCCTTCCTCGTGGAGATGGGTTCGCGCTCGCCTTCGGAGGACGCGAAGGCGGCCAAAACGGATACAGCCTTGTTGCCGGAGGCTGGGAGGAATTCGCCGGAGTCGAGCATCGCGGCGACCGCGAAGACAACGACAGCAAGGAGCCGACGGATTCGGCGAGCAAAAATCTGGGGCGGGGGAGAAGCATGTGGATCTGTCACCTTGGCCCCTGATGCCGGCTGGGGAGACGAGCAGGCGCTCGCGGAGTGCGGCGCGGCTGGTGCCGTGGATCGACGAACGGAGCAGTAGATTTGGGAGAAGAAACAGGCATGCGCTTGTGGATGTGGGAGTGTGGGTTTGGTTGGGGCCCACTGCCGCTGTGTGTTGTTCGTTCACGTTTCCCTTCACTCCGTAAAACCCGACCACGGAACACCTGGCGATCGGGATCTCGATCGGACGGCTCGTAAGGGTGTGTGCTCAAGACCTCTAAATAGCAAAGCTTTACTTTAAAGAATTTAGGTATATATATATATATATATATATAGAAAAAGGAGGGTTAAGTTTGGACCCACTGATTAAATCAAACGATCGAGAATAAATAGGCTAGGCAGTCCAATAAATAAAAGGATGATATTTTAGGGATGTTTGGGGATGATCCGGATCCAACGGTGATGATAGTCATGTTCGGGTTCGGGGAAGTTTCAGACACGAGCGAGGGGTCGATGCACTATGCAAAGAGACTCCGGTTTAGGCAAGAGGGAAAATGAAGAACAAGGTTGGTCTCGGAACGGTCAACGAAAGCAAGGGCGTCGCGGCAACTATCAGGGGAAGCAAGTTGAAAACAATGACGGCAACGGAGCGCCAATGCAATGCAATGCAGATGATGTGATGAATGCAACATATAAATAAATAACACGACTGACATGCAAAACATGGAAGGCATCTGGACTGTCGGTCTTGGGGTGTCACACCAAGAGAGTGGTAGCACCCAGCGCCGTGCGGGCCACGGCCACGGTGGACAGGCTGAGGCTGTGCAACCGGCCGGCCCGCAAACCCACGCTGAGGGCTCCTCGCATGAGTTCGTGATATGGGTGGCAATGCCGCTGCGCCCTTGGATCTGATTCCCGCGGTTCTTCAATGAGGAGATGCCGCCGAGGGGGCCGCTAGAGTTGTGGATGCAGCACGCTAGGTGTTGCAGCCTAGCCATGGGGGCGGAGGTCGAGGATGTCCCTCCGGGTGGCATCTTCATGAATCGAGGATGGGGCGAGCTTGCTCGCGCCTGCCGCGTGGACGGAGCGTTGCAGGGTCGGATCCAAGCACAAGCGTCGTGCCAACATGTGTAGCCCCGTTGCGGGATGAGCAGGAGGCCGGTCAGCAACGCGGGAAGCCACGAAGGGTAGCAGGCAAACAGGTGATAACATAAATCATCTCATGGAAGGAGATAATGCTAGTTCTAAATAGATGCAAAGAACGATACATGACACAGGGATGGACCCACGTGGCCTGGGGAGGATGCAGCCTGAGGGGCACTCCTATCTGAACAACTAGAAGATGCAAGAACGATACACGTTGCATGGGGCAAGCCCATGTGATCTGGGGATAATGCAGCCCGAGGGGCGCCCCCAACTGAATAAACTGGAAAATGTCACTTGACACCGTTGCTGAAGAGATGTTGGAGTAGATGAAGATGCCTGCTGAAGAAGTCGCTCCTCACGAGCCGCCTGGGTCCTGAACGTCGGGAGGCTCTGGGTGCTAAGGGGGCTCGCGAAGAACCGTCGCCATCTCCGCCAGGACCTCCTGGTGCCTGGCCTCCTGAGCCACCAAAATGCTCTACAAGCAACGCTAGAAGGTAATACCCGCATTTGGCAAGCCAAAAGGCATGTGAACGTAGCTATGAGGGAGGCCCTCACACCGACCAACGTGCGTTGGCATCGGTGGTCCTGGGATGCGGCCCTATTGAGCCCTGGAATGTTGACGCAGACGCGCAGCTCGTTGTCCTCGCCAGGACAAGGAGCCTCGACAGGTGGTGGGCGGCAGTCGCCGCGCATGGCTCTCGCCTCTTAAAGCTCCTCGGTCGCCTTGGTGATGAACTCCTGAGCACCCGGCACCCCGAGCCTGGTGCCCTCGTGAGGGAAACGCGCACTGAAACACGCCTCCATGTGCTGCCAAATGCCTCCCTTGTGACGTTGGATAAGTTAGAGGCCCTCCAGAAGAGAGACCCCGAGACCAGCCCGAGAGGGGCGCCGGGCGCGCCTTCCTATGCGAGAGTGGGAGGTGCCCCATCTGTGGGCGCAGGTTCTGAGGTGGTGCCGCTGGAGACACCGCTCTCCTAAGGATCTTGGCATAGGGGCTGCTTCTTCTTCTTGGGGAAAGCCGGAGGGTAGATGGTGCGTGTGTTGTCTAGGTCCTCGACCGCTGCAACCTGGTAGGCGCGCTCGAGGGAGCACATCGCATCCTTCTCCTTGCAGGCGATCGTGATGATGTCGCGGTTCCCTGGCATCTTGAGGACATTGTAACCATGATGAGTCACCGCCATGAACTTGGCCAGGGTTGGATATCCGAGGATGGCATAGTATGGAAGGAGGATGTGTGCGACGTCAAAGTCGATGAGCTCGGTGTGATAGTTGTCGAATTGGCCGAAGGTGATAGGGAGGCGAATCTTCCCTATCGGGGTGGTGGAGCCGTTGGTCACTCTTGAGAAAGGCTTGGTAGGCTGCAACTGATCATAGGGAACTTGGAGGTGGTTCGATGTCTTGATGGAAAGAACATTGAGCCCGGCACCGCCATCGATGAGGGTCTTGGTGACGAGGACGTTGTTGATGACGGGCGAGCAAAGCATCGGGAGGTCGCCGGCAGTTGCCGTGCACTTGAGATGGTCAGACGAGCTGAAGGTGATGGTGCACTTGGACCACCTGAGCGTACGCTTGGCCTCGATCTTGGGGAGGGCTGCGTTCACCTCATGGGCAAACTGCTTGAAGGTGCGTTGAGAGGCTGGGGCCTGGTCGCCGCCCAGGATGCACACGATGGCACGAGGCTCCTGGAAGCCCCTAGCCCCTCGTCTTGGTGGTGGTCGTTGTTCCTTCTTGGTGGTGGTGGCAGCGAAGGGAGACCGGCGTTGCCCTAAGGACAATCCTCACGAGGCTAGTCTCTCGAGGCACCCTCGCGAGGGTGGCCCTGCCAGCGGTCCTCACGAGGCTGGTTGCGCCACTCCTGGTGGGGGCCGCGGTCGTCCCAGTGTCGTCCACATTGACCTCCTCCACGGCTGTAACCTCGATCATTGTGCTCAGCGTTGCGATCCATCCATTCTTCATAGAAGTCGTCGACGGGGTTGTAGCGTAGGAGCTCATGCGCCGCGAGCAGCGCAACCTGCGCGTCTGCCAGCCCGCGACGAGCGTGAGACGACGAAGCAGCCGGAGTCAGCAACAAAGTGGCCATGCGTCTATCACGTCGCTCAAAGGGGTGCAGCGACGAAGCTTCCTGCTCATGCCCCGCCGGGCCGGTGCCGGCGTTGGCGGCATGAGATAGGGAACAATTGGGAGGCCCGCCGGCGGGTGCCGTCTAGGCAACGCGAGCGGCGAGAGCGGCCTGATGGTCAGCACGGGCTCGACAAGCGTCCGCCATGGAGGCCGAGGAGCAGCGATGGATAGATCGGCGGAAGAGAGGCTCCGACGCACTCCTACCTGGAGTGCCAAATGTCGGATTATGGGTTTCGCAGACCCTAGAGAGGTTCGAACTCTAGGGTGCGTGCGAAGGTCTCGTCCTCCCCAGTCTTCCTCCTAAACGGTTCCGAGGCCTAGCTCTACGAACCCAAGGGGCAAGAGACACAGCAGTTTATCCTGGTTCGGGTCACCCTGCGGTGTAATATCCTACTCCATCTTTGTGGTGGATTGCCTAGAGGGGCGGAGGATGAACTAGTAGAGTGGGAGAACAACCTCAAGAGGTGAAGTGTTCTTGCTCTCGATGAGCTGGTGAGCTGGTCAGGGTGGAATGGATCTGATCTGATCCGATCCCCTTCTATGATGGTGGCTATGTCCTATTTATAGGGGAGTTGGTCCTCTTCCTAAATGTAGGAGGGAAGGGATCCCACAACGGCCAAATTTGAAGGGAGACAACTAGTACAATTTATCCTGAGAAAAGTGGTCTTCGCCTACAAAAGCCTCTGGTGGTGATGCTGCAATGGGCCCCGCAATGCCCTCCGTCCTGTCGTCCTGGCAGTCTTGGTCTTGTTGCACCGATATGGAAACCTTTGCTTGATTCCTCGAGACCCCGCACCTGCGCTTGCCTCCTTAGCACCAAAGAGGATACTAGTACACTGCACCTGCTGGTGCTCGACTGGCCTTGGTTGTCATGGCTCACATCATATGAACCTCGCAAGGTGCATCTTCCATAGATATCTCCGCTCCTCGGGAGCCAGCCTGGTGGGGCCGCCCCCAGGGAGGTCTTGGTGTCGTCCGCCTCGCAAGGCATGGCCCCTCGCGAGGTTCTTGGGTTATTGATGCTGAAGCTGGGCTGTACCGGTCCATCAATGGAGCCATGCCATGGGCCACAGACAGGCAAGTCTGGGAACCCCATTCCCAGGACGCCGACAGTAGCCCCCAGGCCCAAGGCGCGCTCGAACTTGGCTTCGAGGCTAAAAGTGCGTTAAGTCGACTAGAGGGGGCGTGAATAGGCAATTTTTATGAATTCTTCACTACGGAATTTCAGGGTGAGGACATTCCTAAGCGAAGAACCACTTGCAGCAGAATAAGTACTCAGGTGCAATCATAATAGAGTAGTAGCACAGTCATCATGAAGAAATGAAAACAAGCACAGAGTACAGAAAGCGTAAACACTGGATAAGCTGGCTAAAGACAGACTGACTAAAGAAATTGAACTGAGGAAATTGAGAAAGTCTTCAGTCAAAGTCTTCAAACAGTAGCGATCAAGAACACAACACAGTGACGAGGAAATGAAAGGGTTGAGGAAGTAGAACCAATTAGCACCGTGAAGACAATGATTTGGTAGACCAGTTCCAACTGCTGTGATAGTCGTATGTCTGGTTCGAGCGGCTAGGTATTTAAACCTTAGGACACACAATCCCGGACACACAGTCCTCCCTGTATTCTCCTTGAACTAAGGTCACACAGACCTCTTCCAATCACTCGTGGTAAGTCTTCAGGTGACTTCCAAACCTTCATAGACTCGATCACTCGACGATCCACAATTTCCTCTTGGATGCTGTAGATCATGACACCTAACCGTCTGAAGGATGCACAGTCCTCAAAGGTAACAAGCATCGGTTCCACACAGGAACAATCTCCTCAGTGATGCTCAATCACTTTGGGCTTGTAGGTGTTTGGTTTGGGGTTTGGGGATTTGGGATTTTCGCTCAAAGTCCTCAGAGGACAGGATGATCTCAATGACAAGTGTTAGTTTCTCGCGGAGCAGCCAGCCAGCTAGTGGTTGTAGGGGCGGATATTTATAGCCTTGGGAGCAGCCTGACATGATAAGACATAAATGCCCTTCAATGATATGAACGTTAGGTGGATAAGACATTTTGCGACAACTGGCGCATAGCACAACAACAGTCGGAAATTTGAGGTTCAAATTCCTCAGGGCTACCATGTTCCTCACTTGTAGGCAATCCGCACTAGCGAATTCCTAACTCCTCAGCCAAAAAAATTCCTCAGAGACTAGAAGAACTTCGTCTCTGGCACTAAACAAATAGACTGAACTGTATGAGATTTTCAATGGCTTCACTCGAAGGGATTCGTAGGTGTAGGATTTTGAGATGAGCATCACTTGGAAACTTTTCCTTAGTTTTTCCTCGACCCCCTTTAACAGTACGGTGTTTCCTATGACTCAAGAAAGAGAAAAAGAAACTACGAAAACAAAAGTCTTCACGCTTCATATTCCTCGCATGAATATATAGTCTTCATGGTCACACCAATTTCTTCACTTTCAAAGTCTTTGGAAACTCTTCAGAAATCCAAAGTCTCCAGTTGAAGACATTCATTTTTAGGGGTCGACTTTCTATGTAAATATCAAACTCCTCATAGACTAATAGACCTGTGTACACTCGCAAACACATTAGTCCCTAGACCTATAAGTCTGCAATACACCAAAATCACTAAGGGGCACTAGATGCACTTACAATCTCCTCCTTTTTGGTGATTGATGACAATGTAGGTTAAGTTTTCAATGAGGATAAATATATGAAGTGTAAATACTGATATTGAGGAATTTGATTGCAAGATATAGAGGAAGTCCCCCTGAAGATGTGCATAGTGAGGAATTTTCTTTTGAAGCAATGTACATTTGAAGAGTAGAATCATGGAGATCTCCCCCTATATCTTGTAATTCATACACACATTTAACAAATGATATGAAGAATTTGAAATGCATGATGAAATATGGTGACTGATTTAATTCAGCATGCATGCATTATCATACATGAGGAAATAACATGCAGAAGAACGTGGCGAAAGTGTCAGGCCACCATCGGAGTTAAGATTACAACTCGATCCAACAAAGTTTTCAGAAAAACTAGAGTTGTAACTTAGCAAAAGAAACACCCATATAGATAGACCCGCTTGAAGACTAACTCAAATTTCTCTGCCTTTGTCATCGAATGAACAAAAGGTACGAAATGTGAGGACTAACGCCCCTGAAGAATAGAATCATGAAGTCGATGGTGGAGCGTAATCGTTGTTGGGGTCGGTTTTTGAAGTAGGTCCTGCAGCAGTGTCCTCGAAGTCTTCATTTTCATCAGTCTCGCACGATGAAGAATAACAGTTGGACACCAAGTGAGGAACTTTGACCTTCTTGAATTTCTTCGAAGGTGGCTGAGACCAGTCAAAGTCCTTCTTGAAGCCCATCTATTTTAGATCTTCTTCACCGTAGAGATGAGATAGAACAGCCCAGGTGCGATCAAATACTTCATGCAAATAGTAATGGTTCTTCATCACTGAATTCTGAGTGATGGTCATGTTCTAGAGAATTGAACCAAACTGCCTTTTTACCCACTTATGGTTGCGATCGACCTTCTGGTGAAGAGTGAGGAGAAGTTCACGATCAGTCATCACCCTTGGAGTTGTGCCTTGAGGATTTTCCTTTGAAGCATTGGCAGCAGAGTCATGAGTGGCAGAGTCATCATTGGTGGAGTAAGATGCAGCTTTGCGGAACTGACCATCCAATGGATGAATGCCTTCATCGATAATAGCAGTTGCCTTTCCCTTCTCATCAGATGAGGAAATAGGTCATTTGAAGGCTTCAATGGGCGGCAAGTAACTAAGATGACTCTAAAAGTCAGCCTTGTAGTGGATTGAAGACCTTCATCTAAGGAATATCATAATTCAAGGAGTGTCAGGCTTCAACTCAAAACATGACAATGCGACATTTGCCAGAGTCCTCATGAAGAAATCATGGTAGTTGATTGGAACGCCATGGATGATGTTGAATAGCAAATTCTTCATGATGCCAATGACTTCTTCTTCATTAGAATCATGGCCTTTGGTAGAACTCAGGGTCTTGGTCAGAATTTGATAGACATGTGGGGACCCCGACTCATAAGTCATGATTACCGAATGCACGTGTATAGTGATCCCAGAGAACAATGTTCACTGAACACACAGAAGCTTAATAACAAGAGTCTTACATCCATACATACCGTCTTACATAAATTATGCCCATTATGGTCAAGTCTTGAGAATAACATCGCAGCAGAAATCTTCGTCGATAACTTGGACCCATGCCATCTGCCTTAACCCTACAAGCATTCTGACTGGGAAGTGTCCTAGCTTGCATGATCAACACCAAAGAACTCTTCCTCGTATTCCTATTCTTTCATGCCTGGCCAATAGAATAACCAGTGGCAAGCTAATGAGTACTTTGAATGTACTCGCAAGAAACCCATGTTTTGGTTCAAGATACAACAATGCATGATATAGGTAAATTTTTGCAGAAAGCTAATTTTATTGTGCTATGACATGTTCAACAACTGGTAAAACATGCATCATATGAATTAAAGTAACCATAGTGACTGGTTAGAGATATCAACATAAATGGAGTGGGCATCAACCCAACCCAATCATTTCAAGTCCTTTGACTTGACCCAAGTAGTTCTTCCCACTTATCCAAACACACACACTGGTTTGTAAACATGTGGACATAGCCCAAGAGCGGTTACCCAACTGTCCCTGACTGTGGACATGGCTATTCGACTAGTTTTACCTCTGCAGAGGTTGCACACTTTACCCACAAGATGCGGGGAACTTCCGTGTCATCCACGACCCGCGGTACCTCAAGTACCCGGGGTAAGCACCCGATCACTACCTTTCCCTAGCGGGAGGGATCAGCTTCTTGGCCTGGTGCCAATGGAGGTCTTGCGCATGGAGGATGTACAGTGAATATCTTCATGTACTTGGGAGTGACATAGCAATATTCCCTCCATTCTCCGGCCCATCTCCTCTCAATCTTCTGAATGCGCACTTTGCGCTCATTCTTTGTTTCTTGAGGGGGTGTGCAGTATCCAGCATAGATATATCTTCAGGGATTTCAAAAGCAATGTTGACTTCCAGTTTCTTCCCTCCCTTCTGAGGTTTCTTGCCATCGGCCATTTTCTTCAGCTGAGGATTTTGAAAAAATGAGTTCTCTAACGAGGTATGCAACCTGTCTTCAAGGAACGCTGCAAATGAGTTAAGTTGATGAGAACCTAGTGATTCAGCAGTGGACATGTGTACATGTGAACAGAGTATAGGTGCGAAGAATTTGGAGAGGTCATATGCATTCTTAGAAGTTTTTGCAAAAAGAACAAGTTTGAGGAATTTGACCAGATGTGTCTTGAGGAATTTCACTAAGTGTTCTTTGACTTAGGTTCCAAAATTGTATATATTGAAAATCCACACAATTGAGGAATCTTGAAGAAAAATGTTGCTTAGATAAACTGATCAAGAACAAATGTTCGTGTGAGGTGTTTAGAGTGCAAAGATTGAAGAATAAACACCTTTTGAAGATTTTGTAGGAATCATAAGAATCAACAAGGGAAGTAAAAGTAACTTTTAATTACCCTTGACGAAGAACACGACAAACTAGGCATAGTAGATTGGAAGTTCGTCTGTCCAGATCTTCAACGCCCTAACTTGGCAGAGGAAGACAGCTACGGTGGCAGCGAGTGAAGAAATCTGCGGCCGGCACGAGTACGACATCGATGAGGTCGAGGTAGCGAAGCTCTTCCTCACCGGCGATGATGGAAGTAGCAGCGGCGCTAGGTTTTGAGAGCTTGAGCGAGGGAGTGAGGTCGAGCGGAGTAAAAACAGTCTTAGGAGGGTGAGGGGTATATATAGCCGAGGTGAAAAACCGCTCGCCTAAGGAAAATGGACAAAGGTTCCCCTCACCCTTCTCATCCTAGCGACATGTGTCACCAATGTACAGAGCGGTGGTGATCGTGTGAGATCATGGGTGAATAGATAATTTTTATCTGGGGATGTGGAACGGTTTAGGCGGCAAAAAGCAGAAAATTTAGATAAGAAAATTTTAATGTTTCGTTCGCAAATTCTTCAGCTGACAGGGACACAGACAAGATTTTGAACGAGTTTCAAATAGAACGCACATGAAGAATTTGTGAACAGACTTGGTTGAGTATAACATAGAGGGGGAAGGGTCCGATCACATTCACTTAGAAAAAAAGTGAACTTGAAGAAATAGCAATAAGTGAATGTTGTAGAGGACTAAAAACTCAAATAAATATATAGCCAATGAAGAACACAATCGGAAAGAGTGAAGACTAGTGCTTTGTCTTTGAATGTTGAACTGGGTTATGAGCAATCTTGATGGCACTATCATCGTCACAATAGAGTGGCACATTCTTCACATTGATTCCGTAGTCCTTGAGGGTTTTCTTCATCCATAGAAATTGAGCACAACACGAACCAGTAGCAATGTATTCAGCTTCAGCAGTAGAGAGTGATACGTAGTTCTGCTTCTTCAAGGACCAACATACCAAGGAGCATCCAAGGAAATGACATGTGCCTGATGTTGACTTGCGGTCCACATGATCACCAGCATAGTCAGAGTCTGACTATCCAATGAGATCAAAAGTCGAGCCCTTGGGATACCATAATCCAAGTGTTGGAGTGTGAGCTAGATATCGTAGAATATGCTTGACAGCCTTATGGTGTGATTGCTTTGGTGTAGCTTCAAAACAGGCACACATGCAAACACTAAGCATAATATCTAGCCTAGATGCACATATACAATAAAGAGCCAATCATGGAGCGGTATACCTTTTGATCAAAGTCAATACAATTTTCATTAGTGCATAGATGGCCATTTGTGGGCATAGGGATTTTGACTCCTTTGCAATCTTGCATGCGGAATTTCCTCAATACATCCTTGAGGTATTTCTCCTGAGATATGAAGATGTCGTTTTGTTGTTGACGTATCTGAAGACCTAAGAAGAATGTCAATTCTCCCATCATAGACATTTGATATTCTTCACTCATCATATAGGCAAATTCATCACTGTAATGTTGGTCAGTACAGCCAAAGATGATATCATCAACATATATTTGGCACACGAATAATTCATCATCATAAGCTTTGGTGAAAAGAGTTGGGTCAAGTGAACCGGGTTTGAAGCCTTTCTTCATGAGGAATTCCTTCAAAGTATCATACCACGCTTGAGAGGCTTGCTTGAGGCCATAGAGGGCCTTATTGAGTCCAAAGACTTTGTCAGGATGTTTTGGATCTTCAAAACCTGGGGGTTGAGAAACATATACTTCTTCCTCAAGCTTACCATTGAGGAATTCACTTTTCACATCCATTTGATATAAGATGATATTGTGATGGTTAGCATAACCAAGTAATATGCGAATACCCTCAAGTCTAGCAACAGGTGCAAAAGTTTCATCGTAATCAATTCCTTCAACCTGCGTGTAGCCTTGAGCTACAAGCCGTGACTTATTCCTCATCACAAGACCATTTTCGTCTTGCTTGTTGCGGTAGATCCACTTTGTGCCGATGATATTGTGCTTGCGAGGGTCTGGTTGCTTGGCAAGTTACCAGACATTGTTGAGCTCGAACTGATGTAATTCTTCTTGCATAGCTTGAATACACTCAGGCTCCAGAAATGCTTCATCTACCTTAGTGCTCTCTGTGATAGAGACAGAAGCAAAGCTCCCACAGAAGTTAGACAAATGTGAAGCTTTTGAGTGTGTGAGAGGACCTGGTGCTTTGATGTCGTTGATGATTCTCTCAATCTGCACTTCATTAGCAACACGATGATGAGCTGGTTGACGACGAGGAATTTGATCAGCATTTTCTTCAGGTGCACTAGCTTGATGTTCTTCACGTTCTGGAATGACTTCTTCAGCAGATTCTTTGGTAGGAATTACATCCTCAGTAGCCTTGAACTTGATGGATTCCTCAGGTGGTATTTCATCTAGCACAGGAGGTAGGTGCTCTCTTTGCGAGCCATTAGTTTCATCGAACCGCACATCAACAGTTTCAACAACCTTGTGGTGATAGGTGTTGAAGACTCTGTAGGTGTGCGAGTCCTTTCCATAACCAAGCATAAAACCTTCATGTGCTTTCGGTGCAAATTTAGAATTGTGATGTGGATCTCTAATCCAACATTTAGCACCAAAGACTTTGAAATAACTCACATTGGGTTTCTTGTTAGTGAGGAGTTCATATGAGGTCTTTTTGAAGAGTTTGTGAATATATACCCTATTGATGATGTGGCACGCAGTATCAATTGCCTCATGCTAGAAGCGACGAGGCGTCTTGTACTCATCAAGCATAGTGCGAGCCATCTCAACAAGAGTCCTGTTCTTGCGCTCTACGAGACCATTCTGCTGGGGAGTATAAGGAGCAGATAACCTATGAGTAATACCAAGTTCATCAAGATAATCATGAAGACCAGTGTTCTTGAACTCGGTTCGATTGTCACTTCTGATGTGTTTGATCTTCACACCAAAGTTGGTTGAAGCCCTTGAGGAAAATCGTTTGAATACTTCCTGCGGTTCAGTTTTGTAAGTGATGATATGCACCCATGTATAACGAGAATAGTCATCAACAATGACAAAGCCATATAAAGACGCAACATTAGTAAATGTGGCATAATGAGTAGGGCCAAAGAGATCCATGTGAAGCAATTCAAATGGACGAGTGGTAGTCATGATGGTCTTTGAGGAATGCTTAGCCTTGGTCATCTTTCCAGCTTCACAAGCTCCACACATATCGTCCTTGAGGAATTTGACACCCTCAATGCCAATGACATGCTTGTTCGCGAGCGTGTGCAAGTTCCTCATGCCAGCATGACCAAGTCGTCGATGCCATAGCCAGGCTTCTGAAGCTTTTGCAAGTAGACATGTAGAAAGTTGTGGTCCTGTGGAGAAATCAACAATATACAAATCTCCTCTCCTAAATCCTTTGAAGACACTGGAATTGCCAGCTTCCATGATCACAACAAAACGATACTTGCCAAAGATAACAACCATATCAAGATCACAAAGCATTGAGACATACATGAGGTTGAACCCTAAGGACTAGACATGCATGACTTTATCCATATGATGATCCTTTGAGATTGCAACCTTACCTAGACCCAATAACTTGCTTTTGCCTTTGTCAGCGTAGGTGATATGCTTCATATCCGATGGAGTTAAAGCAGCGTCCATCAATAAGTTCCCGTCACCGATCATGTGATTTGTACATCCACTGTCGAGGACCCACTCAGTGTCTTTGGGTTGATCATCCTGCAGACGAATTAGTGCAACTTATGAACTCATATACTCCATTAGTGAAGAATATGACATTAATTTCATCAGATCAATTTCATCAGGTAAGAGAACAGATAAAGCAGTATTAGTGTCGGGGGTGTCGTGCGACATATGCCAAAGGATGGCTTATCATGTTGGGGGAGAGTAATACATCGCCGATGCCTGGAAGCGGGATAAGGCGTAGATAGGTACGCCGACGCATCTAACCAGGTTCGGGGCTCTCCTAGGAGATAAAACCCCTAGTCTTGCTCTGCGAGGTCTCCGCATGATCACTATCTCAACAAGTAGCTACAAGCTTGCTCCTTGAGCTGTTTGGCTAGAGGAGGAAGAAGGGAAAGGCTAGCTCTACTCGTCTCTCTATGTGTGTGTTATCTAAAAAGTTGAACCCTTTGCATGGGTTCCCTCGGAGGTTTATACAGGCCTACCCCCAGGGGTACAATGGTAATCCGGCTGGGTGTAGGTCCCAGCCATCAGTGTCTCTTGTTGTCGGTTTCTCCGCCGACCGCTGGGTCCTGCCGCCTAGTGGGTCCCGCTGACTATCTCATACTTAGCCGACAGGCTCTGCCCGCCGCTTGCGGGTCCTGCTGGCCACTTAGCACTATAGCAGCACCACTGATGATGTGTGCTTTGTCGGGGGGAGCATAGCTACAGTGTCGCCGCTTGGCGGGCGCTTACTATAGCCATTCCCCGTCTCTTCTGGTTAATGACGCATGGACTTCAAGGGAGGGGAGAGCTGCCTACTAGGAGTCGGCCTCCCCTGCACCGACTGGTCAGGGCCTGACGTCTACTGGCTTCTCATGGACAGGTAGGGCCCACCGCCTGCAGGCCGTCCGACAGCCCGTCGTGGGGGCGCCGCTGTAATGCCCATGATGCGGCTATATCACCCATGTGTTGAAGCACGACTTAGAGGCATAACCGCATTGTAAGCAATGTCGCAAGTGAGGTAATCTTCACAACAACCCATGTAATAATAAGGAAAGAGATACATAGTTGGCTTACACTCTCCACGTCACACAAATAGCATAAATATCATTACATTCATCCAGATACACTCAAGGTCCGACTACGGAACCAAAATAAAGACCAACCACAAATGCGACAAAGTCCCCGATCGCCCCAACTGGGCACCACTACCTGGAAAGGAAACGTAGTATCGTCCTGAGTCATCATCAAACTCCCACTTGAGCTCAGTTGAATCTCCTAGAGCGGTATCATTGGTCCCTGCATCTGGTTTTGAAGTAATCTGTGAGTCACGGGGACTCAGCAATCTCACACCCTCGTGATCAAGACTATTTAAGCTTATAGGAAGGGTAAAAGGTATGATGTGGAGCTGCAGCAAGCGACTAGGATATTTGGTGGCTAACATACGCAAAGGAGAGCGAGAAGAGAAGGCAAAGGCACGGTCGAGGAACTATGATCAAGAAGTGATCCTAGAACAACCTACGATCAGACATAACTCAATACCGTGTTCTCTTCCCATACTCCGCTGAAAAGAGACCATCACGGCTATAAGTGCATCTAGTGCCACCCCTAGTTGGTTTTGGAGTATTGTCGACAAACCTAGTTGAGGGACTAATGTGTTTGTGAGAATTGCAGGATAACACAGGTAGAAGTCCCTCATTGATTCGGTTTTACTACCAGAGATGACCCCTAAAAATGTATGAAGACATTGAAGTCAAAGGTGGTATATGAAGATATTCACATTGAAGACTATGACAAGAGAAGACACTATATGAAGCCTATGGAGCTCGAAGACTTAGATCTTTCATAGTTCTTTTTCTTTTGTGTTGAGTCATAGGAACCACCGTACTGTTAAGTGGGGTCCAAGAGAACGAGTCAGAATGACTGAAGTGATGCCTAAACCAAAAACCTATGTCTTCGAGTGAAGACTATGAGAGCGAATCTTGTCCAGAGTCGGACAAGTCAGCTTTGCTTGTAGCCCAAGTAAAGTTGCCATGTGAGTTTGAAATCTGACCGTTGGAACACGTGTCAGTTCCTTAGTGACCCAGGGTCATTTCGGACAAATCAGGTCGGGTTGCCAAGTGGCTATAAATAGCCCACCCCCTACAACCATAAACGGTTGGCTGCTCAGATTGTAAGTATGGCTTTTGTCGTTTGAGAGCAACCCATGTCGAAGCCTTTGAGAGAGAATTCCTTGCGAGGATAAATCCCTAACCACTAGAGCCAGAGAGAATTGGGCATCACTTAAGTCTTCTTGTCTGTGTGATCTGAAGACTTATTACACTTGAGGACTATGCATCCTCCAGCCGGTTAGGCGTCGCGTTTTGAGCATCCAAGAGACATTGTGGATTGCCGGTGAACGAAGTCTGTGAAGGTTTGGGAGTCTACCTTGAAGACTTACCAGAGTGATTGGGCGAGGTCTATGTGACCTTAGCTCAAGGAGAATACGGTGAGGACTGGGTGTCCTGAGCTGCGTGTTCAGGACTGGGTGTCCGAGACTGTGTGTCCTAAGGTTTAAATACCTAGCCGCTCCAACCAGACGTACAGTTGTCACAGCAACTGGAACTGGTCCAACAAATCATTGTCTTCAACGAGTCACTGGTTTCATCTTCACTTCCCTTTACTTACTGTTACTCCTTGTGAAGTCATTGTATGTTTGCACTATCATTTGTCTTCACTGAGTGACTGCGTGTTCTGTTTGGCTTCACAATATCTTCCTACCTGATCCTTACTACCTAGCTGCTATTAGTCTTTGTGCTTTCACTTCATTGAATACTTGACTATGGTTTGCCTAGTGTAGTCTACCTTCCGCTGCATGGTAATAGGTTTAATTTTATCGTTTGTCTTCAAAACTTCTATGTTCTGAAGACTTTCATAAAAATCGCCTATTCACCCCCCTCTAGTCGATATAACGCACTTTCAATTGGCATTAGAGCAAGGTGCTCCTTGTTCTGTGTGATTCGGTTTAACCAGCTGGAGTTTTAGCTATGTCGACTGCAGGGATAATTAAAGTCTCCGCTGCGTGCCCCGTCTTCGATGGAACTGAATATCCCTACTGGAAGAATAAGATGCGCATGCATCTTGAAGCCATTGACGTCGACCTATGGTATGTCATCGAGAACGGCGTTCCCAAGGCTGGAGAAGGTGTCACTGCTGCTGATGTCAAGAAATTCGTTCAACTGGACTCTACTGCCAAGAATATCATCTGTGGTCATCTGACCAAAGGACAGTATGGTCGTGTGAGTGCTTTGAAGACATCCAAGCTGGTCTGGGACTGGCTCTCCAAGGTCAATGAAGGCATCTCAACCCAGAGAGATCAGAGAATCAGTGTCCTTCGCAACCTCTTCAACCGCTTCAAGCGAAATGACAATGAGAATGTCCAGCACACATTTGACCGACTCACTGACATCACAAATGAGCTTCAAGCCCTCGGCGCCACTGAGATTACCAAACACGAAGTCGTCAAGACGCTGCTGAGATCACTTGATAGTTCGTTTGACATCCTGGCCCTGATGATTCAAGAACGTCCTGATTTCAAGACACTCGATCCGTCTGACATACTTGAGAGGCTCAACACACATGAGTTTCAGCTTTCGGAGAAAAGAGATATCTACGGTCCAAACTATGGGCGAACTCGTGCCTTGAAGGCAAAAGCTGTCTCCTCATCTGAAGAAGAATCTGACAGCAGTTCTGATGATCCTGAAGACATTGGAAGGGAACTTGCTATGCTTGTCAAGAAGTTCCAAAAATTCACCAAGAAGAAAGGCTTCAGAAAGTCTTCCCGATCAAGTTCAAGGAATGATGAAGCTCCTGCTCATGACTACAAGAAGAAAACATGTCACAAGTGCAAGAAACTTGGCCACTTCATCTCTGAGTGTCCACAGTGGGACAATGAGAACAAAAAGAAGAAGAAGAGCAAGGAATATGACTCTGACGACAAGAAGAAGAAGAAGAAATACTCAAAGTCTTCTTCCAAGTCTTCCTCAAAGTCTTCATCACACAAGAAGAGCTCATCTGGCAAGGCACGTGCGTTTGTTGGCAAGGAAATGGATTCAGAGGAGGAGTCTGCTTCTGAGGAGGCGGAGGTGGAGTCTGAGGAGGAATCCGACTCAGGCGTCGCAAGTCTGGCTACAGCATACGTTGCCAAGTCCATCTTCAACACTGAAGACAATGACTTCATCACCGACACCGATGCAAATGACAAGGACTACTCCGCTTCTACCTACTGCTTCATGGCACGCGGTGCCAAGGTAAACACACGCACTACTCACTATCAAACATCTAGTGATGATGACTCTGATTGTGGTTCAAAACCTAGCTACAAAACACTTGCTAAAATTGCAACTGAACAACAGAAAGCTATGGAACATATTCAAAAACTGTTAGACAGAAGCGATGATCTGTTAGGTGCTGAAATGACTCGATCTGAATCCTTAATTGAAGACATAAAAAATCTTCACGTTAAGTATCAGGAACTTGAAAGTCGTCATGAAACTCTCTCAACAACTCATGAAAAGCTTTCCTATGATTATCTTCAAAGGAAGCAAGATCTTGAGAAATTGAGAGCGGTTCATGAAGATCTTCAAACGGAAAATGAGTCACTTCGTGCCAAACAGATCAGTCCCGCTCAGGAAGGATTTGAACCACCATGTCTTAAATGCATTGAGCGTGATAATGCTACTTCTGTTGCTGAATGTTCTACTGCTACTGCTGTTGCAATATCTTCAACTGTTGATGTGGTAACTAACCCCTCTGCTGAGGATACCACCGCTATTGCTGATGAGAATGCTAGGTTGAAGACATTGCTTGAAACAGGGATGTACAAAAGTCTTAAAGGGCATCAGACGCTATGTGATGTCCTGAAAAAGCAGATTCTGAACCGAAACCCTAGGAAAGAGGGTGTAGGGTTCGTAAGGAAAATGAATGCAGATGGCTCTTACTGGAAACCTGAGCAGTACCCCAAAACCATGTGGGTTGCTGCAAAGGAACCTTCAGCAGATCCATCCAATCTATCTGGCTTCACTTGTGCTAACCCCATTATCATTGATGAATCCTTTGATGCAAACTATATACTGTTTAAGAATCAGAATGGTGAAGTGTTTGCCAGGTACATTGGTACTAACTGCAGGAATGGACCGCCTATGAAGAAGATCTGGGTTCCGAAAAGGTGTCTGGAGAGTCTTCCTGTGAATGTCATCATGACACCTCACGTGAAGAAGACAAACCTCAGACCAAAGGCTTCATACGGTCCAAAGGCTTCATACAGACAGAGGACTCACCTGAGTCGCACTAACGCAAATGTTTTGCAGGGAAACCATACTCAGGCATATGAATATGAGAGCGGTTCATCAAACCGCCATGTTCATAAGACCAAGAACTATTCTGCTTATTCTTATGAGTACTATTGTCCGCCTGCAAGACTGTTTGCTAAGGCTTCAAAGCCAAATCTCAGATGCACTTAGACTTATTGCTTCTAAGCCGCCCTTGATGTGGGTGGCTAAGAAAGCTTAACTCTCTTTTGCAGGGAAAGGTCTCCAGCAGAAAACCAAAATCGTCTGACGCTATTGCTGGGGACCTTAAACATCTTGTAGGGCGCAAGATCAAATGCCCAAATGGTCTTACTATGTACTTCGTACCTGAATCGCTTGCTACTCTCCCTATTAGTCCTAACCTGGATCTAAGCTTTCATAACCCACTGGTTCGTCAAATGTTTTTGCTTCACAATGCTCTTGGTGAAGCCTATCCCCCTAACTGCACTGTAGGGTACGACACCAGCGTCTTCAGAATGGATTATTGACAGTGGGTGTACAAATCACATGACTGGCAAAAGAAGTCTTCTTATGGACTCAACCTTACGTCCATCCGACAAGAGCCACATCACATTTGCTGACACTGGTAAAAGTAAGGTATTGGGTCTAGGTAGAGTTGCAATCTCAAGGGATCAACACATGGATAAAGTCATGCTTGTTGAATCCCTTGGCTTCAACTTAATGTCTGTCTCAATGCTTTGCGATTTGAACATGATCGTAATGTTTGGAAAATATCGTTGCCTTGTACTAATGGAATCTGACAAGTCTCTAGTGTTTGAAGGGTATCGAAAAGATGATTTGTACGTGGTAGATTTCTCAGCAGGGCCACAGCTTGCAGTATGTCTTCTAGCAAAGGCTTCAGAATGCTGGCTCTGGCATCGGAGGCTTGGACATGCTGGCATGAGGAACCTCCACACCCTTGCGAAGAAGAAGCATGTCATAGGCATCGAGGGCGTCAAGTTCAAGAAAGACCACTTATGCGGTGCCTGTGAAGCAGGGAAGATGAAGAGGGCCAAACATCCCTCGAAGACAATCATGACCACTACTCGACCCTTCGAACTGCTTCACATGGATCTTTTCGGTCCCACTCATTACTCAACTCTAACTACTACTGCTTGCCTCTATGGCTTCGTTATTGTTGATGATTATTCTAGATATACTTGGGTGCACATAATCCTTTACAAGACTGAAGTGCAGGATGTCTTCAGACGCTTCGCCAATCGAGCTATGAACAATTTTGGCGCCAAGATAAAGCACATCAGAAGTGACAATGGCACTGAATTCAAGAACACTGGCCTTGATACATATCTTGATACCTTGGGCATCACACATGAATTCTCAGCCCCGTACACGCCACAGCAGAATGGCGTCGTCGAACGCAAGAACAGAACACTAATTGAGATGGCCAGAACGATGCTAGATGAATACAAGACCCCAAGAAAATTCTGGCCCGAAGCCATTGATACTGCATGCCATACAATCAATCGTGTTTATCTTCACAAGCTACTGAACAAGACATCTTATGAGCTCCTTACTGGCAAGAAGCCAAATGTCAGTTACTTCAGAGTATTTGGCGCAAGGTGCTGGATCAAGGACCCACATCACACCTCAAAATTTGCACCAAAAGCACATGAGGGTTTTATGCTTGGATATGGAAAGGATTCGCACTCCTACAGAGTCTTCAATCTCTTTCATTACAAAGTGGTTGAAACAGTGGATGTGCGGTTCGATGAGACCAACGGTTCACAAAGAGAGCAGCTGCCAAATGTGCTAGATGAAGTTCCATCCAGTGAATCAATCAAGCTAATGGGAACTGGAGAAATTATACCTTCTGAAGCTCATCCTGAAGAAGAACTTATCATTTCAGCACCTGATCAACATGAAGACAATGCTCAGCCTGAAGACATTCCTTCCAACAACGACAATGAACAGCAAGAGCAAAGTCTTCGCCCTGTACATCCTCGCGTTGCCAATGAAGTGCATATTGAAAGAATAATTGATAGCATCAATGCACCTGGTCCACTCACTCGTTCAAGGGCAACTCAGCTAGCAAATTTCTGTGGGCACTTCGCATTCGTCTCAATAACAGAACCCAAGAAAGTTGAAGAAGCCTTCATGGAACCTGAATGGATTCAAGCTATGCAAGAAGAGCTTCAACAGTTTGAGCTGAATAATGTATGGGAACTGGTTAAGCGTCCTGATCCACGGAAGCACAATATAATAGGCACCAAATGGATATACCGCAACAAGCAAGATGAGCATGGTCAAGTTGTCAGAAACAAAGCTCGTCTCGTTGCTCAAGGATATACTCAAGTGGAAGGCATTGACTTCGATGAAACATTTGCTCCTGTGGCTAGACTTGAAGCCATACGCATACTGCTGGCCTATGCAAATCATCATAACATACTTCTATATCAAATGGATGTGAAGAGTGCCTTTCTCAATGGCAAGATTGAAGAAGAAGTGTATGTTGCACAACCGCCTGGCTTTGAAGATCCAAAACATCCTGACATGGTATACAAGCTCAACAAGGCACTGTATGGCCTCAAACAAGCCCCTCGGGCCTGGTATGACACACTCAAATACTTCCTGAAGAGCAAAGGCTTCATACCTGGTTCCCTAGATCCCACTCTTTTCACGAAGACATATGATGGTGAACTGTTTGTGTGCCAAATATATGTGGATGACATTATCTTCGGCTGCACCAATCAGAAGTACAGTGAAGAGTTTGGATATATGATGCAAGAGCAATATCAGATGTCCATGATGGGGGAGCTGAAGTTCTTCCTCGGTCTTCAAATACGACAACAACGCAATGGCATCTTCATATCTCAAGAGAAGTATCTCAAAGATTGCCTGAAGAAGTTCGGTATGCAAGACTGCAAAGGCTTCACAACACCAATGCCAGCCAAACATCATCTGGGTCCTGACGACAATGGTAAAGAGTTCGATCAAAAGGTATACCGCTCCATGATTGGTTCTTTACTTTATCTATGTGCATCTAGGCCAGATATTATGCTTAGTGTTTGCATGTGTGCTCGATTTCAAGCGGCACCAAAGGAGTCGCATCACTTAGCTGTGAAGCGAATTCTTCGATATTTGGCTCACACCCCAACTCTAGGATTATGGTATCCAAAGGGCTCAGAGTTTGATCTGGTTGGATTCTCGGATGCTGATTATGCTGGTGACAAAGTTGATCGCAAGTCTACATCAGGCACATGTCACTTTCTGGGACGATCACTTGTATGTTGGTCTTCAAAGAAGCAGAACTGTGTATCTCTCTCCACTGCTGAATCTGAATACATTGCTGCTGGATCTTGCTGCGCTCAGCTTCTGTGGATGAAGCAAACACTCAAGGACTATGGCATTCATCTGAAGCAAGTGCCACTTTACTGCGACAACGAAAGCGCCATCAAGATTGCCAACAACCCAGTTCAGCACTCGAAGACAAAGCACATTGAAATTCGTCATCACTTTCTCAGAGATCATGTTGTGAAGGAAGACATTGATATCATACACGTCAACACTGAAGAGCAATTGGCAGATATCTTCACCAAGCCCTTGGATGAGAAGAGGTTTTGCAAGTTACGGTGTGAGCTAAATATCCTGGAATCCTCAAATGTCCTGTGATCAGGCACACATCCTAACCCTTATGCATATTGATGACTTAGATGTGCAACACACGAAGTAAAGTATATCTTCAATCAATGAAGACATACATTCTAAGTGTGAATACATTAATGTGGAATTTGACTTCGGAGCGCCACGATAATTGTGCGCCGTGTCTGGGTCTAATACTTCCTATACGGTGGGTAACGCCACCACCAAACGTTCTATTTTGAAGTGTTTCACTCATGGCGTTACTTTGCAATGTCTTCACATTTGGTTTGGCTTCGATCTCAACATATATTCATGATTATCTTCACTATGTTGATTATATATATATATATATATATATATATATATACTAGTGTTCTGTCCTCTACAACATTCACTTATAGCTATGTCTTCGTGTTGAATCTTTTGAACTAAGTGAATGTGATCGGACCCTAACCTCTCTATGCTTTCTATCTCAAACTCTATCTCTCCAAGTCATATGCATTCTATTGAAACTGTCGAATGTCTTCTCTGCGTCCTTGTCAGCAGAAGATACAGAGACAACCATTAAGTCCGTTTTCAATGCTCATTCCTCCACATGAAATCCGGAGAAGTAGGAACGACCACCCGACAATCCAGGCGTGCGTGGGACGTGGAACAAACCCCAAAATTCCGCATAATGGCCACGTGTTCCTCAGATGCGAATCGCCAGGGGCACCTGTGTAATAGCACAGTGCCGCCCCTGTACCTATAAATACACACTCACAGCGGTCATTATCTCTTCTTCCACCCTCGCACGAACCCTAGCGCCACCGCTAGCCCTCGACGACGCCGGCGACGAAGCGCTTCGCTGCCGCAACCTCTCCGACGCCGTCTTCACGCCGACCGCGGACATCGTCCTCTCCGCCGTCGCCGTAGGTGTCCTCCGTCGCCAAGTTAGGGCACGGAAGATCGAACTGCTCGGCCTCATCTTACACTCCGTCTAGCAGTTCTTAGTGTGGTAAATAAAACTTCCTCTTTTTACAGCACCATTGATCCTATGGATTTGTCACTTTCTACCACAAGCAGTTTCTGTTCACACAAGCTAGATCTCTCTCATACTGCATCTCATAACATGCCTAGTATATTCACTTGTGCTTCACAAAGTAGTTAGATTCCTCACTTGTACTGATCTGTGGATTCGTACAAATCTGGAACCAACTTCTTATCTATGAGTGAATGTCTTCGCACGATGAGGTCAATGTCTTCTAAACTGATTTATCTTCAAAATCTTCTGAGAATGCATATGACCTCTTCCCCTTCCCTCGCACCTTAATGCTGTCACAGGTACATGTCCGTGGGAGAATCCTTTGGTTCTCATAGTCTGCATTCATTTGCAGAATTCTTACAGCATCACATAAATTCTCCCGAAGCCAGTTCCTGTTGGTCCAGCAAACGAAAACCTTTGAAGCCTTTGAACGTCTTGAAGCCTTTCAAGTTAAAGTTTATGGCTTCAGAGAAAGCAGCAAGGAAGGGTGGCAGAAAGCGTCGTGGTGAGACCTCCAGAGATCTGCCAGATGAACTCTCAGAAATGTACAAGACAGATCCTGAAGAGGATTACAGTCAGCGCAAGACCCGAATCCAATGGATTCGAAGATATTGGGCAGAACAATGGTTCAAATACAGATTTGTGACCCAGGAGTATGCTGAGAAAAACGCCATCAAGAGACCATGGGGAGACATCCTATTCAAGAATCTTCTACCCAGGTCCAGAGATGAAGCCATTGCTCAAGGCTTCTATCCATGCATGGTCCGTGGACCACAGCCTGCTGATGCACACTCGTCGTCACTGCTATGGTGTCGTGACGACAATCTGTTCAAGCGCAACTTCCAGTTTGCTCAGAACTCAGTGAAGCAGAACAAGAAGACTTTTGGGTTAGACTTCAACCCTGGTCCCTCA
Organism: Triticum aestivum; assembly: GCF_018294505.1. Classification (NCBI taxonomy): domain Eukaryota; kingdom Viridiplantae; phylum Streptophyta; class Magnoliopsida; order Poales; family Poaceae; genus Triticum; species Triticum aestivum. Next base: position 264,093,379 of record NC_057809.1, on the reverse strand, counting down.
TCTCCAAGGGCAGATGGCACACGACATGCAGAACCCAATGTCATCGGTCCTTTCGCCAACCTTGAAGGCCTCATCACCTACATCTTGTTCAAGGGACTGCAGTGAATGAGCCTGCAGCTGACACTGAGTCTGATGACGCGCCTGCAGTGCCGAAGCCAAAGCAGTTGAAGAAGCCAAAAGCTTCAAAGCCGGCCCCTTCACCAAAAATCTCAAGGGCGAAGCCATTGGCAACTGCACCTCCTGAAGACAGTGTGCAGTCTGAAGACTTATCACGCGTCTCCAAGCCCCAGAAGGCCAAGATGCCTCTGTCTCACACTGGCCAAGAGCTAACAGCTGCTGCCATTCTGCGCAATGACGACATTGATCTGTCAAGTGATGAAGATCTTGCAGATGACGCTCTTGAGCAACTCATCAAGAGCAAAGAAGAAGCAGAAATCTTCAATGATCTGCCTCTCTTTGATGTCACCATCATCCACAACTTCATTGACGAGTGGTTTGACACGCCAAACATCAGCTTTGAAGATCTGCAGCTACCCATTGGCCTCAGTGTCGCCTTCCAAGGCGCCATTGCTTCAGAACTTGCTATTGCCCAGCGCATTGTTGAACTGAAGCAGAAGATTGACTATGAAAAGGCTCAGTTCAAGAAGCATATGGCCAAGCTCAGCGTGCAAGAAGTGAAGAACTTCAAGACAATGATGCACGAGCTCAAGGAAGCCTTTGTGAAGAAGCGTGCAGAAGCTCAGGGTTCGCGTGAGCGCATGAAGACTCTGGCTGACAGATGTGTGCAAGCCTATAATGAGGCTGAGAAGCGCAAGGCACTTGGGCGTCCTGGCATCGACCCCAGGATGGCCGCAAAGAAGAAGAAGAAGCCTGCTACGGCTGAACCTGATGCACCAAGGCAAGAAGCAGTTCCGATTGTCTTCCCAACTAGACTGACTGGCTCGAAGCCAAAAAGCCGGTCAACAGCTTCAGAGCTCAAGAAGACAAGGACTGCTGAGGCTGAAGCCAAGAAGAGGAAACACTCTGAAGCCTCTCCTACTGCCCCCTCCAAGAAGAAGAGGAAGACCAAGAAAGCTCAGGCTGCTTCCACAGAGCCCTTGATAGTTGAACCCATTTCTATGGTCTATCCTGAAGCTGAACGACAACTGACAATTCATGAGCCTGCTTCCATAGAGTCTCATGAAGGTGAAGACATTCCAGCAGCTGATCCCATCGCTGCTGAAGACATTGGTCAACATAACAATGTAGAAGATGGTGCAGTCCTTCCTCAGCATGAAAACAGCAAACTCATCAGCATTGGTCGTCCACTGACGCCAATTGCACAGGATGCTTCATGGGCGGATCGCCCACAAGAGGAAGAAGACTATGAGGCCCAACCCACTCCAACTCCACAGGTGTCGTCTGTGTTCCGCAGGCTTTGCAAAGGTCCAAGGCCTCAAGTCTCTGCTGAAGACATTCCGGCTGCATCAGCCGCAGAAGGAGTCCCACAAGATCCCACTCCCCTGTCCCACCAAGAAGCAGTTCTCTAGGAGAATGTGCTTGTGACCGACCCTCCAGCTAGTCAAGTGGAGGATGAAAATCGTGAGGCTGCCACAACCACCAAAAAGCTAATGTGGAGCCCTCCCCAGCAAAAGCTTTAGAAGACAGCGAAGCCACTGATCCCGCCACTTCTGTTCCTGAGTCTGCTGCCGGTCCCCAATTCGACTATCATGTTGAGCACAAGCCTCAGGTCCATAAGCCAATCCCACGACTGCCAAGGTTTCCAGGTCCTGCATCAGCACCTGGCTCCTTCAACATTAATGGCTTCAGGGCAGACAACACGTTCTTCAATAGCTCCAGGAACCCCTACTCAAGGGAAAGGATATCATCTGATTGGTCCTGTAGCTATCCTCAGCAAAGCTATTACTCTTGCATTCTTTACAAACAAGGTCGCATCTTCCCACACAAGCGCCTTGACATTGAAGCTATAGGTGGTCTGCCCTGTCTGGAAGAAGCTTTAGATTGCTTCAAGGAAGTTGGACTGCTGCCGTTCATTACATACGAAGAGCATTGGAATGAAGAGCTGCTACTTCAATTCTGTGCCACACTTCACATCAGAGGGTACAGCAGAGATCCGAAGACTTGGGTCCTGGAGTGGATGACTGGCAACGTTCATCATGAAGCCAATGCATTTGACATCATTGAGCTCACTGGCTTGCCCACTCCTAGCGATCTCTTCGAGCAAGGCTGTCAGCTGCATGCTGAAGCTATTGAGAGCATCTTTCAGTGGCCAGAACCTGATATGAGTCAGATGCTCAGCATGATGAAGCCATTGCCCCATGATGCTGCTTATCCCACAGAGTTCTTCGTTGAAGACCTTGAGTACCTGCCAAGAACCACCTATCACATCATCAGGCGAACTCTCTGGCCTATCAAAGGGCACTCTCCAAATGCCAAGCTTCAGGGTGCAATGAAGACTTTGGTCTTCTATATACTTCATGGAAATGCTTCAATGCACAGGACTTCTTCATACGCCAACTTGCTGCATCAGGCATTGATCTGTTTGGTTTGAAGTTCTACGCCCCTTGGGTCATGCGGCTGATCAAGCTACACTCCGCCATCTCGTATCAGCCCTCAGCCCGCAACCATCGGATCTTCTTGCCTGACGTGGACATGTCTACTGAAGCCATATATTCTGAGCCTGCCAAGCAACCTCTAAGTCTTCAGAATGCAGAACATCAGAGTTTTACTCAGAACGTTGAAGGCGTTGAAGCAGTTTCTCGGGTGTATCCTTTGGCTGGCACTACACGTGCACCACACCCTGCTTCCACTGAAGCCACTGACAGTGCCACTGCTCCAAGACCCAAGAAGCGCACTCGTGTTCTCAACGACCGAGAGCTTCTTGTGGCTCTACATCAGAAACAGGATAGGCATCATGACTGGCTGAAGCGTCAGATGAAAAGCCTCTTGGTGGATGTTAATTGCATTTGAAATCTTACCACCAAGAATGCTTTCGTTGCCCATGAAACCTGTCGCCGCACATGGAAAGGGCTCACGATGATGTGTTCTGAAGCTGATCTTCAAGAGGATGGCTTCACTGAGAGATTCAAGTTTGGCTCCACACCTCCTCGAACGGCTGTGCTGCTAGGAACTCCATCCCTTGAAGACTCTGAGTTCTCTTCCTCTGCAGCCACAGTGACTGCCAGAATTATTGAGGAAGAAGACAATGCTACTTCACCACCACCTCCTTCAGCACCTCCAAGCTCTTCTGCACCGCCAAACAACACCAACAACCCTGCTACTTCACCTACTCCTCATGGGAACGAGTAGAGGCTCTATGTCTTCCAACCTTTTTGGTCATTACTGACAAAAGGGGGAGAAGCATATGAGATTGATAGTCTTCAAGCGGTTCCATATGGAGGGGTAATTTATATTTTGCTTCGTGCTTACAACTCTCGTTTTTTCTACATTTGGTTCTTATGAGTTGTAACACTTAAACTAGATGGTCGTCTGCTACTTATTTGCCACCTTGTTTTGCGAAGATAAATTCCGCATGTGCGACGATAAATTCCGCACTTAGCTCATTCTGCAGACGTCCATTTTCCATTATGCATGTCATTATCTTCATATACTTTCACATGCATAGTGGATTGTCATCATAAGTTGAAGTGGATCTCCACAAGTACAACCTGCCATGTGCATTTGCATTCCAAAAGCAAATTAACTTATATGCACATCTTCAGGGGGAGCCCTTGCAACTTATGAAGACAATTCCTTATCCTTTACAATTTCACAGATTATATTCCCCGTTGAAAACTTCAACTAGTTTGTCATCAATCACCAAAAAGGGGGAGATTGTAAGTGCATCTAGTGCCACCCCTAGTTGGTTTTGGAGTATTGACGACAAACCTAGTTGAGGGACTAATGTGTTTGTGAGAATTGCAGGATAACACAGGTAGAAGTCCCTCATTGATTCGGTTTTACTACCAGAGATGACCCCTAAAAATGTATGAAGACATTGAAGTCAAAGGTGGTATATGAAGATATTCACATTGAAGACTATGACAAGAGAAGACACTATATGAAGCCTATGGAGCTCGAAGACTTAGATCTTTCGTAGTTCTTTTTCTTTTGTGTTGAGTCATAGGAACCACCGTACTGTTAAGTGGGGTCCAAGAGAACCAGTCAGAATGACTGAAGTGATGCCTAAACCAAAAACCTATGTCTTCGAGTGAAGACTATGAGAGCGAATCTTGTCCAGAGTCGGACAAGTCAGCTTTGCTTGTAGCCCAAGTAAAGTTGCCGTGTGAGTTTGAAATCTGACCGTTGGAACACGTGTCAGTTCCTTAGTGACCCAGGGTCATTTCGGACAAATCAGGTCGGGTTGCCAAGTGGCTATAAATAGCCCACCCCCTACAACCATAAACGGTTGGCTGCTCAGATTGAAAGTACGGCTTTTGTCGTTTGAGAGCAACCCACCTCGAAGCCTTTGAGAGAGAATTCCTTGCGAGGATAAAGCCCTAACCACCAGAGCCAGAGAGAATTGGGCATCACTTAAGTCTTCTTGTCTGTGTGATCTGAAGACTTATTACACTTGAGGACTGTGCATCCTCCAGCCGGTTAGGCGTTGCATTCTGAGCATCCAAGAGACATTGTGGATTGCCGGTGAACGAAGTCTGTGAAGGTTTGGGAGTCTACCTTGAAGACTTACCAGAGTGATTGGGCGAGGTCTATGTGACCTTAGCTCAAGGAGAATACGGTGAGGACTGGGTGTCCTGAGCTGCGTGTTCAGGACTGGGTGTCCGGGACTGTGTGTCCTAAGGTTTAAATACCTAGCCACTCCAACCAGACGTATAGTTGTCACAGCAACTGGAACTGGTCCAACAAATCATTGTCTTCAACGAGTCACTGGTTTCATCTTCACTTCCCTTTACTTACTGTTACTCCTTGTGAAGTCATTGTATGTTTGCACTATCATTTGTCTTCACTGAGTGACTGCGTGTTCCGTTTGGCTTCACAATATCTTCCTACCTGATCCTTACTACCTAGCTGCTATTAGTCTTTGTGCTTTCACTTCATTGAATACTTGACTATGGTTTGCCTAGTGTAGTCTACCTTCCGCTTCATGGTAATAGGTTTAATTTTATCGTTTGTCTTCAAACCTTCTATGTTCTGAAGACTTTCATAAAAATCGCCTATTGACCCCCCCTCTAGTCGATATAACGCACTTTCAATGGCCACACACTCTGTTGATTCATTTTAATTAAGTTAAATTTAAGGTTATCTACAACCGGACATTAACAAATTTCCATCTGCCCATAACCACGGGCACGACTTTCGAAAGTTCAAATCCCTGCAGGTGTGTCCCAACTTATCCCATCACAAGCTCTCACGGTCAACGAAGGATATTCCTTCTCCCAAGACAATCCGATCAGACTCGGAATCCTGGTTAGAAGACATCTCGACAATGGTAAAACAAGTCCATCAAGACCACCCGCTGTGCTGACAAATCCCGATAGGAGATGCACATATCTCGTTCTCAGGGCACACCAGATAAGCTAAGCATACGGAAGCCAACGTAACCCAAGCTGCCAAGGGACGGCCCTGCACGGTGCTCTAGGTTGGACCAACACGTAGAGAAGCACTGGCCCGGGGGTTAAAATAAAGATGACCCTTGAGTCCGCAAAACCCAAGGGAAAAAGGCTAGGTGGCGAATGGTAAAACCAAGGTTGGGCCTTGCTGGAGGAGTTTTATTCAAGGCAAGCTGTCAAGGGGTTCCCATTGTAACCCAACCGCGTAAGGAACGCAAAATCAAGGAACATAACACTGGTATGACGGAAACTAGGGCGGCAAGAGTGCAACAAAACACCAGACATAAGGCCGAGCCTTCCACCCTTTACCAAGTATATTGGTGCATCAAAATAGGCAAGATATAATAATGATATCCCAACAATAAACATGTTCCAACAAGGAACAAACTCCAAACTTCACCTGCAACTAGCAATGCTATAAGAGGTGCTGAGCAAAGCGGTAACATAGACAAACAATGATTTGCTAGGACAAGGTGGGTTAGAGGTTTGACATGGCAATATGGGAGGCATGATAAGCAAGTGGTAGGTGTCGTAGCATAGGCATAGCAAAAGAGCGAGCATCTAGCAAGCAAAAATAGAAGTGATTTCGAGGGTATGGTCATCTTGCCTGCAAAGTTCTTTGAGTTAACGTTAGCTTGATCCTCGTAAACGTACTCAAGGGGCTCCTCGATCACGTACTCGTCTCCCGGCTCTACCCAAGCAAGAACAACAAGCAAAGGGAGACACAATCAACCACGTGCAATGCACAAACAACATGATGCAAAACATGGCATGAGATGCGGGATGTGATATGCGATGCATATGCATGTTTCAGAAAGGAAAGATTGAATCTAGCCTCAACTTGGAAAACCAAGCTAGCAAATCCTACATCCAGCTATATCCATCCTTCAACTCATAACCAAGAAACCTTCGGAAATCATCTACCTCAACCTTGGAAAAGCATCCGTTATACGAGTTATGGCGATACTGTCGAACTCCCGCCCCGGTACTAGGTGGCGTCGAGGTTATCTCACCAACAACTGCATAAAAGAGATTTTCAATGTCGGCGTAACTCAGGTATTCCAGAATTGCAACGATAAAATTGTGACGACAACACCTCGGAGATCATCTCCCCGGGACACTGCCACAACCCCTAAATGTCAGGAGGCACCAAGAACAATGTTCTTGTCACAAAACCATCGGAACGATTCCAAGATACCCGCGTGATCCTCAAAAATATTTAGTGAAATTTGAGAAGAGAAGAGTCAAAACTCTACGTAAGGATGCCTCACCAGAGCGACGAAGGGACTGAGGAGTAAAAAGAATCCTACTCTCCGATATATATAATCCTAAATGACTCAAAACATTTTTCTAGACTCATCAACGCCAGCGATTCGATCAAGCAGGGGGCTCCTAAGGCCGGGGAAGGCTCTGATTACCAACTTGTAACGCCCAAGATGCGGCTATATCTCCCACGCGTCGAAGCACGACTTAGAGGCATAACCGCATTGTAAGCAATGTCGCAAGTGAGGTAATCTTCACAACAACCCATTTATTAATAAGGAAACAAGATACATAGTTGGCTTACACTCGCCATGTCACACAAATAGCATAAATATCATTACATTCATCCAGATAAACTCAAGGTCCGACTACGGAACCAAAATAAAGGCCAACCCCAAATGCGACAAAGTCCCCGATCGCCCCAACTTGGCACCACTACTGATCGTCTGGAAAGGAAATGTAGTATCATCCTGAGTCCTCATCGAACTCCCACTTGAGCTCAGTTGAATCTCCTGGAGCAGTATCATTGGTCCCTGCATCTGGTTTTGAAGTAATCTGTGAGTCACGGGCACTCAGCAATCTCACAGCCTCGCGATCAAGACTATTTAAGCTTATAGGAAGGGTAAAAGGTATGATGTGGAGCTGCAACAAGCGACTAGCATATTTGGTGGCTAGCATTCGCAAAGGAGAGCAAGAAGAGAAGGCAAAGGCACGGTCAGGGAACTATGATCAAGAACTGATCCTAGAACAACCTACGATCAGGCATAACTCGAGACCGTGTTCTCTTCCCAGACTCCGCCAAAAAGAAACCATCACGGCCACACACTCTGTTGATTCATTTTAATTAAGTTAAATTTAAGGTTATCAACAACCGGACATTAACAAATTGCAATCTGACCATAACCGCGGGCACGGCTTTCGAAAGTTCAAATCCCTGCAGGGGTGTCCCAACTTAGCCCATCACAAGCTCTCAGGGTCAACGAAGGATATACCTTCTCCCAAGACAATCCAATCAGACTCGGAATCCCGGTTACAAGACATCTCAACAATGGTAAAACAAGTCCAACAAGACCACCCGCTATGCCGACAAATCCCGATAGGAGCTGCACATATCTCGTTCTCAGGGCACACCAGATAAGCTAAGCGTACGGAAGGCAACGTAACCCAGGTTGCCAAGGGACGACCCCGCACGGTGCTCTGGGTTGGACCAATACTTAGAGAAGCAGTGGCCCGGGGATTAAAATAAAGATGACCCTTGAGTCCACGAAACCCAAGGGAAAAAGGCTAGGTGGCAAATGGTAAAACCAAGGTTGGGCCTTGCTGGAGGAGTTTTATTCAAGGCGAACTATCAAGGGGTTACCATTATAACCCAACCGTGTAAGGAACACAAAATCAAGGAACGTAACACCGGTATGCCGGAAACTAGGGCGACAAGAGTGCAACAAAACACCAGGCATAAGGCCAAGCCTTCCACCCTTTACCAAGTATATAAGTGCATTAAAATAGGCAAGATATAATAATGATATCCCAACAATAAACATGTTCCAACAAGGAACAAACTCCAAACTTCACCTGCAACTAGCAACGCTATAAGAGGGGCTGAGCAAAGCGATAACATAGCCAAACAACGGTTTGCTAGGACAAGGTGGGTTAGAGGTTTGACATGGCAATATGGGAGGCATGATAAGCAAGTGGTAGGTATCATAGCATAGGCATAGCAAAAGAGCGAGCATCTAGCAAGCAAAGATAGAAGTGATTTCGAGGGTATGGTCATCTTGCCTGCAAAGTTCTCCGAGTTTATGTTAGCTTGATCCTCGTAAACATACTCAACGGGCTCCTCGATCACGTACTCATCTCCCGGCTCTACCCAAGCAAGAACAACAAGCAAAGGGAGACACAATCAACCACGTGCAATGCACAAACAACATGATGCAAAACATGGCATGAGATGCGGGATGTGATATGCGATGCATATGCATGTTTCGGAAAGGAAAGATTGAACCTGGCCTCAACTTGGAAAATCAAGAGTGCCACTGGAAAGAGGAGTTGATTTTGGTCGAAATCGATATAAAGATCACCGGAATCGATGAACGGTTTGGAAATGACAAGCAAAACAAATATGGCACCGATCTGCGATTAACAGCACGAGGCCATCTAAATGCATCAAGAACAACATTCTACAACACTCTAACATAGCAACAAAATACATGGCAGGGATCCACTCAAGATGCTTACAAAATATGAACACTGAGCTACGGCTAATTCACTCAATAGCAGGTTCAAAAAAGGATGGCAAAAGTGCAAAATATATTAGGTTTTAGACTTAGTGAAATTAACAACCTGCCAGGAATTTAACATCAGGAAGCAATATTTAGAGAACGAAAACAGCATGCTACAGGAACATATCATGGCAAATCAAGGCATGGCATGAAGCTACTCAAAGCATACAACAAAAGTCCCTTACTGACCATAAGCCAAAAGGGATCAGAAAATACAATGGTAACCATTCTAACATAGCAATTATCGTTAACAGATTCAGACTTAGTAGAAAACTGGAACATGGCAAAACAGATATCAAGTAGACATGTTTACGAGCTCGATGCACTCACCACAAGGTATTGCATGATAAACTAAGCATACACCCAGCAGGTAGACATGGCATAGAAGCTAGACAAGGCAAGAACAATAACATAGCATGCATGGATCAACTATAACAAGCTCGGCAAAAATGCTTAACATGTAAGCATTCTGCCAAGAACATTTTATAGCAAAAGTAGAGCTCGATTGACTCAAGCTACGGTGCTCCATAAATGCAAACAAAGACATGGATGGATAGAGCACCACAATCTCTACAAAACATCCTTACTGATCATGCTCCAAAGAGGCACAGATCACTAGGTAGCAACATGAACACATGGCATAAAAATAAGGACAAGACAAAGACTTAGAATATTTCTAAGTCCCTGAAATCAGCAACATTAAGTAAGCTACTTTGCATGCTTATGCTAGTCACCACAGAGATCACAAAAATACATGTCATACACCCCTGTAAAGATGGCATGGCATACTTCAAAACTCATGTAGGGCTCAAGTTCATAGGAGGCACACATTAATCATGACAAAAATGACAAAAGTGCATTTACTAATATGAATCTGAAACTAACAGAAACTAGCACTCTTCCAACATCATTTAGGGCATCAAGATGAATTCAAATGAACATGATGCAATGAGATTAAATGAAGTACTCGTCGAGACGAACATTTTGATATGCTACATGCACGAATCGAAGCAACGGTGGTGAAGTTATGACATGATGAACATATGCAAAAATACTGAAAGAGAGGGAAAAGTCAACCCCGGCTAGGGTTTACTGTAGCGCGGATCAGATCTGGTGACTCAGCACGGATCCCGATGTACGTCGGCGCGAGCTCATCGGAGACGCTGTGCGGGGTCGCCGGAGAGGAGTGCGGCAGGAGTGGGGCTTGGCGGCGCCGACGACGACGATGGAGGCGGCGGAGGCTTCGGACGGCGCGGCCTAGTGAACAGGCGGCGTCCGGCAACGACGGGCGGCGGTTGTCGGCACGGTTGGGGGCGGGGTCCGGCGCCGGGGCGGGAGAGGAGAAGCGACGCGGGCGGCGGAAGACGCGGGCCGGGGAGGGCCTGCCCTGGGCCCGAGCAGGCTGCGGCGGCGGCGGCCGACTGGAGCCACGTGGCGGCTCCTGATTCGCCACGGGCGGCGGCGGGGCTTTGTCCGGCGCGGGCCGGACACGTCTGGTGTGTGGAGGAGCGGGGAGCTAGGGTTAGGGGGTGTTTTGATCCGGAATCTCGGGGGGAGAGGGCTATATATAGAGGTAGAGGGAGCTAGGAGGCTCCAAATTGAGCACGGTTTGCGGCCACGCGATCATGATCGAACGGCCTAGGTGATCTAGGATGCTTAGATGGGTTTTGGGCCACTTTGGAAGGGTGTTGGGTTGCAACACACACGCGGCCTTTTCGGTCCATCGGTTAACCGTTGGAGTATCAAACGAAGTCCAAATGGCACTAAACTTGACAGGCGGTCTACCGGTAGTAAACCAAGGCCGTTTGGCAAGTCTCGGTCCAATCCGAGAATGTTTAACACCCGCACATGAAAAGAGGTAGAAAGGGACACCGGAGGACATAGGAGCGCCAGAATGCAAAACGGACAACTGGGAAAATGCTCGGATGCATGAGACGAACACGTATGCAAATGCAATGCACATGATGACATGATATGAGATGCATGACAAAGACAAAAGCACACAAAGAAAAAAAACCGACAACAAGAAAATAACATAACTTAGTGCCGGAAATGGCAAGAGTTGAAATACAAATATGGAAAGTTACATACGGGGTGTTACAACACTCCACCACTACGAAAGGATCTCGTTCTGAGATATAGGACTGGAAAAACTCCGGGTACTCAGAACGGAGGTGGTCCTCCCGTTCCCAGGTGGCTTCACGGTCGGAATGATGTGACCACTTGACTTTCAGGAATTTGATAGACTTGTTGCGAGTCTTGCGCTCAGCTTCTTCAAGAATAGCAATGGGGTGCTCGTGATAAGACAGGTCTTCTTGGAGATCAAACTCTTCAAAGTTGATGGTGCGGTCAGGAGTCTTGAAACACTTGCGGAGCTAAGAGACATGGAACACGTCATGCACATTTGCAAAGTTGGACGGAAGCTCAAGTTGATAGGTGAGATCGCCTCTTTTGCAAATGTTCTTGAAAGGACCCACGTATCTAGGGGAAAACTTCCCTTTGATAGAGAAGCGACGAGTACCTTTCATTGGAGAGACGCGGAGGTAGACATGGTCTCCGATTTCGAAAGCCAAGTCATGATGCTTGCTATCATAGTAACTCTTCTGGCACGATTGCGCGGCTTTGAGATTATCACGAATGACTTTGCACATTTCTTCTGCCTCTGTGATCAAGTCATTGCCAAGAAGTTGGCGTTCACCAGTTTCTGACTAGTTTAGAGGAGTATGGCACTTCCTACCATAGAGAATCTCGAATGGGGCCTTGCCCGAACTCGCTTGGAAGCTGTTGTTGTAGGAGAACTCGGCATATGGAAGACAATCTCCCCACTTCATACTGAAAGAAATGACGCAAGCCCTGAGCATATCTTCAAGAATTTGATTTACTCGCTCGACTTGGCCACTAGTTTGAGGGTGAAAAGTTGTGCTGAAGAGAATGTTGGTGCCCATGGCCTTCTGAAAAGAATCCTAGAACTTGGAGGTGAAGATGCTGCCATGATCTGAAGATATCAACTACGGAATGCCGTGCAAGGAGACAATCCTAGATGTATATAGCTCTGCCAACTGAGCTGTTGTGATAGATTCTTTGATAGGAAGAAAATGAGCCACTTTAATGAGCTTGTCAATGACAACGAAGATAGCATCATTGCCACGCTTGGACTTTGGAAATCCAGTCACGAAGTCCATCTCAATATGGTCAAAGTTCCATTCTAGAATGGCAAGAGGTTGGAGGAGACCAGCTGGTCATTGGTGTTCTGCTTTCACTCTTCTGCAGACATCACATTCGTTCATGAACTGAGCAATCTCACGCTTCATTCGAGAGACTGGAAGCTCTTCTAGAAAGACGTCTTGATATTCACAAACGACTGGTCTGAGAGATGGCATCCAACTCGCCCTTCTCATTGAGAGAAAACAGTCGGATGGTATCATCACGAGCGGCAAAGACGATAACATCCTCAGACGAATGTGTCAATTGAATTTTCCTGGCAGCACAATCAAGCTGAGCCTTGTGCTTACAAAGTCAGTCCATTCCGAGAATAAGATCAATATCTGAGTTAGCAAGAACTATTGCAGAAGAAAGAAACTTATAGTTGGCCAACGTGATAGTGACATCCGGAGCCATCATTTTGGTGTTCATGAACAAACCCGGAGAAGAAACCGCTATCGGCTTAGGCAAATCAACAGTATGCAAATCGTGCATGGATGCAAAAGGCTTCGATATGAATGACAAAGATGCACCAGTATCAAAAAGAACTCTTGCAGGGAGATTGTTAACAGGAAGGTTACCCATAATCACATCTGACGAGTCCTCTGCCTGAGCTGCGTTCATCATGTTGATCTTAGCAGACTTGGGGTTATGCTTGACCACTGCGGTACTAGTAGATCTCACAGGAGGAGGAGGAGGAAGACGCCTTTGATTGAAGCATTTGTTGGCATAGTGACCCTTCTGCTGACACTTCTTGCACGTGACCTCCGAGAGCGGATGGTGATACGGAGCACTTGATCTTGGAGCATGAGACGAAGTCTTGTTCTAAAAGCCTAGTTTGGGTGGGTGGGAAGATCCATTGCCACCTTTGCTCTTCTGCTAATGAGGCCGACGGAACGGAGGAGGAGGAGGCAACCAATACTTTTGCTGCTTAGTTACCACTTGAGTTGATGAAGAATGAGTTGCATCTCTGACTCGCTTCTTGGAAGCATCGCACTTGAGTTGAGCAGTCTCTTGTTTCAGTGCCATATTGTAGAACTCATCATACTTCTGCGGCTCAAAAAGCATGAGAGCTAGTTGAAGATCTTCTCTGAGGCCACCTCTGAACTGATAAATCATGCTCTTCTCGTTGGGGACGTCCTGCTTGGCGAAACGAGCGAGCTTCTGGAACATGATGTTATACTGGTAAACAGACAAGCTGGCTTGCTTCAGGTTGTGGAATTCCTCACGCTTGCTCTCAACAACACTCTGAGGATTGTGGTGAGCTTTGAAGTCTTGATAGAATTCATTCCAGGTAATCACACGGCCTCCTCAGGAATCTTTGTATTGCTGAAACCATTCTGCAACTTGGTCTTTGAGTTGGAACGAAGCAAACTTGACAAAGTCCTCAGGCCTGACGTTGCTGCACTCGAAATGCTTGCAGATATCCTTTTCATGAGCCAATCATCAGCGTCTGTTGCCTCAACAAAGGTTCTGAAGGTCTTTGGCTGGTTAGCGAGGAACTAGTTGAGTGTCACAAACTAATTCTGATTGTTTCCATGGCCTTGGTTGCGCTCTTGCAAGAGTTGCATGATCAGCTGCGTGTTTGCATTGGTAGCGTCCATCACAACTTGCCATGCCTCCGGAGGTGGAGGTGGTGGTGGTGGTTTAGGATTCTGACATGTTGGAGGAGCCATCCTGAAGAGGGTGACATCCGTTAGCATCTTGACAGACAAGTATTCAAGCTGATTCAAATGGATCAAAATTGCAACATATAGTTTCAACATCCGAACAAAATGAACAAATGCATTCCAATTGAAATGGTCACACTTCCATAAATTGAGAAGCCACTTAGATAGAGGTAGAAGAATAAAACAACAAGGTACGGACAAGAACAAATACTTGGAGAGGATTACCCAACCAAAAATCAAATATCCACGAAAAAAATTCTAGAGCTACAAGAATTCCCACCTATGAAACTCCCGAACCTTTCCGGTTATGCAATTAGGTGTTGGGGATACAGGGGAAGCATAATATCTCACCCAAAGCTAGCAAATCCTACATCTAGCTATATCCATCCTTCAACTCATAACCAAGAAACCTTCGGAAATCATCTACCTCAAACTTCGAAAAGCATCCGTTATACGAGTTATGGCGATACTCTCGAACTCCCGCCCCAGTATTGGGTGGCGTCGAGGTTATCTCACCAACAACTGCATAAAAGAGATTTTCGATGTCGGCAAAACTCAGGTATTCCAGAATTGCAACGATAAAATTTTGACGATAACACCTCGGAGCTCAACTCCCCGGGACACTGCCACAACCCCTAAATGTTAGGAGGGACCAAGAACAATGTTCTCGTCACAAAACCATCGGAACGATTCCAAGATACCCGCGTGATCCTCAAAAATATTTAGTGAAATTTGAGAAGAGAAGAGTCAAAACTCTACGTCAGGATGCCTCACCAGAGTGACGAAGGGAATGAGGAGTAAAAAGAATCCTACTCTCCGATATATATAATCCTAAATGACTCAAAACATTTTTCTAGACTCAACAACGCCAGTGATTCGATCAAGCAGGGGGCTCCTAAGGTCGGCGAAGGCTCTGATTACCAACTTGTAACGCCCAAGATGCGGCTATATCTCCCACGTGTCGAAGCACGACTTAGAGGCATAAACGCATTGTAAGCAATGTCGCAAGTGAGGTAATCTTCACAACAACCCATGTAATAATAAGGAAAAGAGATACATAGTTGGATTGCACTCGCCATGTCACACAAATAGCATAAATATCATTACATTCATCCAGATACACCCAAGGTCCGACTACGAGACCAAAATAAAGACCAACCCCAAATGCGACAAAGTCCCCGATCGCCCTAAGTGGGCACCACTACTGATCGTCTGGAAAGGAAATGTAGTATCGTCCTGAGTCCTCATCGAACTCCCACTTGAGCTCAGTTGAATCTCCTAGAGTGGTATCATCGGTCCCTGCATCTGGTTTTGAAGTAATCTGTGAGTCACGGGGACTCAGCAATCTCACAGCCTCGCAATCAAGACTATTTAAGCTTATAGGAAGGGTAAAACGTATGATGTGGAGCTGCAGCAAGCGACTAGCATATTTGGTGGCTAGCATACGCAAAGGAGAGTGAGAAGAGAAGGAAAAGGCACGGTCGAGGAACTATGATCAAGAAGTGATCCTAGAACAACCTACGATCAGGCATAACTCGAGACCGTGTTCTCTTCCCAGACTCCGTCGAAAAGAAACCATCACGGCCACACACTCTATTGATTCATTTTAATTAAGTTAAATTTAAGGTTATCTACAACTGGACATTAACAAATTCCCATCTGACCATAACCGCGAGCACGGATTTCGAAAGTTCAAATCCCTGCAGGGGTGTCCCAACTTAGCCCATCACAAGCTCTCAGGGTCAACGAAGGATATTCCTTCTCCCAAGACAATCCAATCAGACTCGGAATCCCGGTTACAAGACATCTCGACAATGATAAAACAAGTGCAACAAGACCACCCGCTATGCCGACAAATCCCGATAGGAGCTGCACATATCTCGTTCTCAGGACACACCAGATAAGCTAAGCGTATGGAAGCCAGCGTAACCCAGGTTGCCAAGGGGCGGCCCCGCATGGTGCTCTGGGTTGGACCTATACTTAGAGGAGCACTGGCCCGGGGGTTAAAATAAAGATGACCCTTGAGTCCGCGAAACCCAAGGAAAAAAGGCTAGGTGGCAAATGGTAAAACCAAGGTTGGGAGCTTGCTGGAGGAGTTTTATTCAAGGCAATCTGTCAAGGGGTTCCCATTATAACCCAACCGTGTAAGGAACACAAAATCAAGGAACATAACACCGGTATGACGGAAACTAGGGCGGCAAGAGTGGAACAAAACACCAGGCATAAGGGCGAGCCTTCCACCCTTTACCAAGTATATATGTGCATTAAAATAGGCAAGCTATAATAATGATATCCCAACAATAAACATGTTCCAACAAGGAACAAACTCTAAACTTCACCTGCAACTAGCAACGCTATAAGAGGGGCTGAGCAAAGCGGTAACATAGCCAAACAACGGTTTGCTAGGACAAGGTGGGTTAGAGGTTTGACATGGCAATATGGGAGGCATGATAAGCAAGTAGTAGGTATCGTAGCATAGGCATAGCAAAAGAGCAAGCATCTAGCAAGCAAAGATAGAAGTGATTTCGAGGGTATGGTCATCTTGCGTGCAAAGTTCTCCGAGTTGATGTTAGCTTGATCCTCGTAAACGTACTCAACAGGCTCCTCGATCACGTACTCGTCTCCCGGCTCTACCCAGGAAAGAACAACAAGCAAAGGGAGACACAATCAACCACGTGCAATGCACAAACAACATGATGCAAAACATGGCATGAGATGCGGGATGTGATATGCGATGCATATGCATGTTTCAGAAAGGAAAGATTGAACCTGGCCCCAACTTGGAAAATCAAGAGTGCCACTGGAAAGAGGAGTTCATTTCGGTCGAAATCGATATAAAGATCATAGGAATCAGATCCACAGTTTGGAAATGACAGGCAAAACAAATATGGCACCGATCTGCGATTAACAGCACGAGGCCATCTAAATGCATCAAGAACAACATTCTACAGTACTCTAACATAGCAACAAAATATATGGCAGGGATCCACTCAAGATGCTTACAAAATATGAACACTAAGCTACGGCTAATTCACTCAATAGCAGGTTCAAAAAAGCATGGCAAAAGTGCAAAAGATATTAGGTTTCAGACTTAGTGAAATTAACAACCTGCAAGGAATTTAACATCAGGAAGCAATATTTAGAGCACGAAAACAACATGCTACAGGAACATATCATGGCAAATCAAGGCATGGCATGAAGCTACCCAAAGCATACAACAAAAGTCCCTTACTGACCATAAGCTAAAAGGGATCAGAAAATACAATGGTAACCATTTGAATATAGCAATTATCGTTAACAGATTCAGACTTAGTAGAAAACTGGAACATGGCAAAACAGATATCAAGTAGGCATGTTTACGAGCTCGATGCACTCACCACAAGGTATTGCATGATAAACTAAGCATACACCCAGCTGGTAGACATGGCATAGAAGCTAGACATGGCAAGAACAATAACATAGCATGCATGGATCAACTATAACAAGCTCGACAAAAATGCTTAACATGTAAGCATTCTGCCAAGAACATTTTATAGCAAAACTAGAGCTCGATTGACTCAAGCTAGGGTGCTCCATAAATGCAAACAAAGACATGGATGGATAGAGCACCACAATCTCTACAAAACATCCTTACTGATCATGCTCCAAAGAGGCACAGATCACTAGGTAGCAACATGAACACATGGCATAAAAATAATGACAAGAAAAAGACTTAGAATATTTCTAAGTCCCTGAAATCAGCAACATTAAGTAAGCTACTTTGCATGCTTGTGCTAGTCACCACAGAGATCACAAAAATACATGGCATACACCCCTGTAAAGATGGCATGGCATACTTCGAAACTCATGTAGGGCTCAAGTTCATAGGAGGCACACATTAATCATGGCAAAAATGACAAAAGTGCATTTACTGATATGAATCTGAAACTAACAGAAACTAGCACTCTTCCAATATCATTTAGGGCATCAAGATGAGATCAAATGAACATGATGCAATGAGATGAAATTAAGTACTCGTCGAGACGAACATTTTGATATGCTACACGCATGAATCGGAGCAACGGTAGTGAAGTTATGACATGATGAACATATGCAAAAAATACTGAAAGCGAGGGAAAAGTCAACCCCGGCTAGGGTTTACTATAGCGCGGATCAGATCTAGCGACTCGGCACAGATCCCGAGGTTCATCAGCGCAAGCTCTAAACATGGAGGAGTGCGGCCGGAGTGGGGCTTGGCGGCGCCGGCAACGACGATGGAGGCGGCGGAGGCTTCGGGCGGCGCGGCCCGGTGAACTGGCGGCATCCGGCAACGAGGGGCGGCGGTGGTTGGCGTGGTTGGCGGCGGGGTCCGGCGCCGGCGCGGGAGAGGAAAAGCGGCGCGGGCGGCGGAAGACGCGATCCGGGGAGGGCCTGGCCCAGGTACGAGCGGGCTGCGGCGGCGACGGCTGGCTGGAGCCACGTGGTGGCTCCTGATTTGCCGCGGGCGGCGACGGGGCTTTGTCCGGCGTGGGCCAGACACGTCCGGAGCGTGGAGGAGCGGGGAGCTAGGGTTAGGGGTGTTTTGATCCGGAATCTCGGGGGAGAGGGCTATATATAGAGGTAGAGGGAGCTAGGAGGCTCCAAATTGAGAACGGTTTGCGGCCACGCGATCGTGATCAAACGGCCTAGGTGATGGAGGAGGTTTAGATGGGTTTTGGGCCACTTTGGAAGGGTGTTGGGCAGAAACACACACGAGGCCTTTTCGGTTCCTCGGTTAACCATTGGAGTATCAAACGAAGTCCAAATGGCATGAAACTTGACAGGTGGTCTACCGGTAGTAAACCAAGGCCGCTTGGCAAGTCTCGGTACAATCCGAGAAAGTTTAACACCCCCACATGAAAAGAGGCAGAAAGGGACACCGGAGGACATAGGAGCGCCGGAATGCAAAACGGACAACGGGGAAAATGCTCTGATCCATGAGACGAACACGTACGAAAATGCAATGCACATGATGACATCATATGAGATGCATGACAAAGACAAAAGCACACGGAGACAAAAACCCGACAACGAGGAAATAACATAACTTAGTGCCGCAAATGGCAAGAGTTGAAATACAAATATGGCAAGTTACATACAGGGTGTTACAGCCACCCGCTAGGCCGTAGGTGATGTCATGGGCTGCGTGGCAACAGTGTCGCGCCAGGCAGGGGATGCCTGCCTAGTACGGAGCATTGTGGCTACATTTCGTCCTGGATTCGAGGGTGGCAGGCTGTACTGTAGCCACACCCAGTCTTGTCATCGTTATGAGGTGCTGACTGCAAGGGAAAGGAGGGGGCCGCCTTCCAGGAGCCGGCCCCTCTAGAGGCTGCCTGCTAGGAGTCGGCCCAGCTCACGGCCGCCCTCTGGGCTCCGTTGCCTTCTTGCAGCTGGCCGCTTGGACCAGCCGACCCAAAGAAGGCGGCTCGTCGTCTTTGAGGCTTGAGGGGTGTGGCTGGCCCCGATGCCTTGAAATACCAAGGGTAGCAGATGAGGCTACCCGTGGTTATTTACTCGGATAGTAGTCCCCGAAGCTGGTGGGGCGCCGCGGCTGAGAAGGCGAGAAGCCTCAGCAGCTTCCATCTCCGAGTGGTCTGGAAGTATTGCTTTGTCCGTCTTCTGAAGTGCCGACAGTTAGGAGTCGGCCATATTCAAGCAGGCCGCCTAGTGAATTCGAAACGTCCGCGATGAGTCGGACGGCTCGCCAGCCGGATGGTTGGCCTGCCGCCCATTGCTTGCCCGCCATGTGGAGGCAGTAGGCTGGGCCAGCCGGCCATCCCACGCACGCGACGGGACATCGCCGTAGGCCGGGGCCCGCCACTACAGGGCCTCATCACACGCGTGGATCCGCTGCGGCCGAGGTGAGCTGTTGGGCTCCCATGGTAGTTATCACGCGCCTTTATTGGCGAGGTAATCATGGAATCATGGGGGGTGTGGGCGTAGTTAATAAGTAGGGGGAGGAGGGGGCGGCAGACGCACGCGTGCCCTCCTCTCCCTTCTCCTTTCCTCTTCCTCTCACTTCTGCCGCAACAGTCCCATCTCTCACCGAAGTGCTGCCGCAGCCCGTCGTCACTGAGCTTGTCCTCTCCGCAACACTGATGCTCCGCCGCGGACTCGCGCACTCGTCGTCTCACCGTGGCTCGGTCGAGATCGAGCTCTCATGGCGCGCGAAGGAGCTGGCGCATGGGCCGGCTCTAACGTCCACGAGGATCACCTCGCCTTCCTCCGACAGACGCGACGGTTGCCCAGCGAGAACTATGTACGGGTACGCATTTCGCTCGAGACGGAGATCTCACCGGCGCCGGAAGATGGCGAACGCATCATCTTCCAGTCACATTTCCTTCGCGGCCTCGGCCTGTCGGCGAGAAGTTTCTTTCGCTCCTTCCTCTACTTCTATCAGCTCCAGTCGCACCACCTCACACCAAACAAGGTGGTGCCGTTGTCCGCCTTCGTCACGCTTTGCAAGGGCTACCTTGGCGTTCTCCCCACCCTCGAGCTCCGGGGGGAATTCTTCTACACAAATCTCGGCACTGCCGCCAAGAAGGAGGCGACTCAGTGCGGAGCTTTCATCGCGGTGCGGCATCCGGGCGCCGAGAACTGTTTCCGAGCCATCAGCTTGACACAGTCGGTCAAGCTGTGGCAAAAATCTTACTTCTACATGAAGAATGTCCACCCGACGCTGAACTTCGTTAATCTGCCGGCTTATACAGTCGGCCCGCTGACTGAGCCCCGTACTAACTGGACATTTCGGCCTAACACGCTGTCGTCCGCCTCGGACATGCTGACCGCGTTCGTGGCACGCCGGGTGCTCCCTCTTCAATCCCGGCCTCACAAGATCAGCCAGATGTGCGGGCATCGAGACCCATGCCATATGTGCACCAAAGAGATGTCGGACACGAAGGTAGCCCGGCTGGTGAATCATATCTCGAACTCCAAACTCTTGGACGCGGAGTGGCAGTTCGGCAAGAGGTCGTACTCCCACGCACACTCGCCGCGTGCGTTGAGTCCTTAACTCCTTTTTCTTTTTTTATTTGCCGGGTTTTGCTTTGCTGCGTGATCAGTCGGTCCTCATGCAGATCTTCACAACCTAGTCAGCAGCCGATGCCCTAGAGCAGGGTCACGAGTACCTGTTGGACCGGGCAGTGAGTGACGCAGCTGACCCTGACTTGGGGGCGGCCGCCCTGGAAAAGGATGACGCCACAGGCGGTGGTGGCAGAGCAGGCGGCTCCAGAGGAGGCGGCATCAAGGATTGGTCGGACGACGATGAGGAGGAGGCCGAGCCGCGCCGCCCGCACGGCGTCGACAAGGCAGGCGTTAGCTCCTTAGCCGTGCCGGCTGCACAAGGTGGCGCGTCGAAGCGCCGAGATGGCTCGCTGCTGTTCGGTAGCCGGCCGAAGAAGCTGAGGAACACGGCTGCCATGACCAGACGGTAGGAGGCCACCGCGAAGGCGTCCCAGTTCCAGAGGGCCCCAAAGCAGACACCGATGGTGTCCGCGTAAGTTCTTGCTTTCTCTTGCATTTTCTTTTCTTCTTTCTTTTCTTCCTTTTTGCGTTTCTTCTTATCTTGTTCGAACAGGGCCCCGCTCTCGCTTGAGCGGGCCACCTCTGCTTCCATGATCGGGGCGGCGAAGAGCTCCAGCAACACCCACCACATGGACCCGCTTGCCGACCTTCAGGAGGCGACGGAGAGGAATGCGCGGGATGCATGTGAGGAGCTGGAGGAGGTGAAGCGGCAGAAGGCAGCGGCCACCAGGGCGGCGCAGGCGGACGCCGCGGCCAAGGCACAGGCGGACGCCGCGGCCAAGGCACAAGCGGAAGAGGCCACACACGGCCAATCTTCGCAACTTATCATCTCTCTACGCGCTGCGCCACCAGCGCCAGAGACCCAGGCGCCGACTGGAGGAGCTGGCGACGAACAACCGGTCGTGGAGAGGGGAGGGCGCGACGTCATCATCTTGGGGGCAGAGGCGCCCCCGCAACCGACGACTGTCGAGGCCCATGGCAGTTAGCCTAACGTGCCACTGGCGCCGCCAGTCGGCGGTGAGCTTGTGGTGGGGGCGACCCCCGAGATCCGTACTAGGGTGCATTGGCGCATGGCAAAGGCGATATCAGCGCCACGACCGCAAGAGATCGAGGCCGCGAGCTCATCGGCCCTAGATGCAGAGGCCACCAACGTCGTCCCGCTAGAATGGACGCCTGGGGGTGGGACATGCGTGCTCAACAAGGCGGCGCAGGACGTCCAGGCCCAGCTTCAGGCCCAAGGTGCCGCCCTCCAGCAATATACGAAGATGTTCCTGTCGACGCGAGCTGCCGTCCGGGTACGCTCCTTTGCTTTATTTTTGATTATTGCAATCTTCTGTGGGGGGGGGGCACCAGTGCACCAACTGGGTGTAGCCCCCGAGTTCCGGGCCGGCAGCTGAGGAGGCGGCTCCGAACTTAAAGGTAAGTTCCGAGTGCCAAAATTTTCTTTTCTTCTGTTGTCTTTGTTGCAGGACTACCACAACATCCGCACAGCCGCCTTCAACTCCCAGGTCCAGGAGCTGGCCCAGTGGACTACCTCCTTGTCCGACAGCCGGAGTAGGCCTCCAACTTTTCTCTCTTGCGGGGGCGCGTCAGTGCACCCACTGGGTGTAGCCCC
Organism: Triticum aestivum; assembly: GCF_018294505.1. Lineage (NCBI taxonomy): Eukaryota > Viridiplantae > Streptophyta > Magnoliopsida > Poales > Poaceae > Triticum > Triticum aestivum. The sequence goes on along the minus strand of NC_057809.1, from coordinate 264,070,740 downwards.
TAAGATTCAGGCTGACTGCTGAGCAGTCGGGCCGGATCTCCCGGCAACCACTTCTCTTCTTTGGTCAACTTGTTGATTGTCTTATTTTCTCTGTCTTTGCAGGAACCAACGCCGCCTTGCAGCAGCATCTAGGCCAAGCCCAAACTACACTGCGCGCCAAGGAGCAGGAATGCTGGAAGGCGGCCCAGGAGCGCGACCGCCTGGTCAAGGAGTCGGCAGGCCGGGCGGACCGACAAAAGGCGGAGCTCCAGATGGCGAAGGACAAAGAGGCCGCCCTCCAGGATGTGTTTGAGACTGAACGATCAGGATGGGCCGAGAGGGAGAAATCTCTGTCCGACGGCTACGGCGAGACTGAGGACATGCTCAATGGTAAGTTATCTTTTTCCTTTCTTTCATCTGCCGACTATCATATGAGTCGGCTTCCAACATCATGCTTCTTTTCTCTTCATGAGCAGAGTACTTCCCCAGCCACACCGTCTCCGCCAGCCAAGCCATCGAAGCTTGCTACGACGAGCGAAGATGAGCTGGAGTAGAAATTGTACCCAACACCCCTCGGACCATTGTCAAGCAGCTTCTCGCCTTTCAAGCTCGTCTTCGGCTGGCTCATCGGGCGCTCCGCCGTTTGCAGCGCGTTGGAGCCTAGGCGGTTTCCGCCCTCTGGCCAGGCGTTCCAGCTTTGCGCACCCCCAGTCGGACCGCCGACTGGTTAGAGGTGGCTGTCGGCCGCTTCGAGGCGTGGAAGAGCTCCTCAGCCTGGGCAGGCGCATTGCGGGCCTTGGAGTTTGTCAAGGCGTGGTATCCTGGGATGAACCTCGCCCAGTTGGCCACGTTCCGGCAGGAGGCCATGGAAGAGCTGGCGGTGGTGGGGCCTGCGCTCACTCGACGCGCGACGGTGATCGCGGAGTACACCAATACCGTTGTCTTCCTCCCCGAGCTGGACGAAGAGAGTGCCGAGGTGCCGACGAACTGGTTTGGGCTGAACCCGAATGACGACGAGGACTCGGTGGAAGAAATCGCCTCCAGCGATGAGGGCAAGGATGAGAAAGGCGCGTATGGTGAATACGACGCACCGGAGGACGGAGCGGACAACCAGCCTCAGGTTGATCGAGCATCGAGCAATGAGCCGCGTGCGAGTTCGCCGACTGCTGCCGATGGTGACCAAGCCATGACTCGCCAGACGGCCACCCCGCCAGACGGCGCTGCCGACTCCACCAAGCTACCGGACCCGGCTGCTGCTCCTCTGGCCTAGGCAGCCAGTTTATTTTATCTTTTCCTGTTTTAGTAGTCTTTTGAAAAACTAGTTAGATTTGCGCAGTTCCACCCGTAGGGGGTGTATTCAAACTTTTTTTGAATGCCGGCGAAGGGCCTTTTGCTATGTAAATTAATTTCGCTGAGTTCTAACTCGTCTTGCTTCTCTGCTCCTTTGGCTTTTTTCCTTGGCTGCCTTCCCTTGGCTTCTTCCTTGCCAGCCAGACAGCCGCTCTGCGGTCTGTGGCTGGGTCAAGTACTTGGCCATTTTTTGAGAAGGCAAGTACTTCAGCCGTTTGGAATGTAGAAAGTTAAGTGAGAAACCATCGGCTGGCTGATCAGCAGCCGGTCGTCGAGGTGAGGAGCCGGCTTGGCCTATGTGAGTGCTTTGGTCCTTAGCCATTTTGCATGTGAGCACCAATTCCTGCCTTTAACACTTGCCAGCCGAACAGTCGCTCTGCGAGCTGCGGCCTATGGCAAGAGAGGGCTTAGGTGCCAACCCATTAATCGTCCGACTGCAGGTAGCACCGACATAGTACAAGGCGGCAAGCTCCCGGGCCGACTGGTCGAACCCGGTGCCAGGCAGAACAATGAAATAACACATTCATATGCACAAAACTTATCATATAGAGAAAAAAGGGTAGCCCCGAGTGCTCCTCGAGGGCCCTGATTTCTTAGCTCTTTAATACAAAAGGTGTGTGGTACATATTGGATCGACTGTAAAATCTTCGGAGGAGATTTGTATTCCATGGACGCTCCAATTCCTTGCCAGAGTCGTCTCTCTTGCGCGCTCTGGGCTTCTAGGCGTCGATGAGGTAGTAGGAGTTGTTGCCCAAAGCTTTGCTGATGATGAAGGGGCCTTCCCAAGGGGAAGAGAGCTTGTGCTGGCCGGCTGTTCGCTGGATCAGCCGGAGCACAAGGTCTCCTTCTTGGAAAGATCTTGGCTTAACCTTCCGACTGTGGTAGCGGTGCAGACTCTGTTGGTAGATGGCGAACCGGCTGAGTGCCAATAGCCGGCCCTCTTCCAGCAGATCAACGCCTTCTTCTTGTGCTTCTTTTGCCTCCGCCTCCATGTACATGGTGACGCGTGGTGAGTCGAACTCAATGTCAGTTGGGATGACGTCCTCCGCCCCATAGAAGATGAAGAAGGGGGTGAAGCCGGTTGACCTGATCGGAGCGGGGCGGAGGCTCCACAGTTTGGCTGACAGCTCGTCGATCGAGCAGCCAGCCAAGCGCTCTAGTGGGTCGACCAGTCGGGGTTTGATGCCAGAGAGGATGAGGCCGTTTGCACGTTCATCTTGGCCGTTTGACTGCGGATGGGCAACGGGCGATAAGTCTAGTCGGATGCCCTATGTCGCGTAGAAATGAGTCAAGGCGCCTTTGGCAAAGTTTGTGCCATTGTCGGTGATGATGATGTGTGGTACACCATATCGGTGATATCTGCGATGAAAGTCACAACAGTCCGACCATTCAGTTTCTTGATTGGCTTTGCTTCAATCAACTTGGTGAATTTGTCCATGGCGACAAGCAGATGGGTCATGCCCCTAGACGGCAAAAGGCTAGGTAAGGGGGGTGGTCTTGAGTGCAGAAGCCGGTAGATGTTACTTGGAGCTGAATTTCTGGCACCTCTTGCAACGCTTAACCAACTCCTTGGCGTCCTCCAAATTAGTCGGCCAAAAGAAACCATTGCGAAAAGCTTTGGCAACAAGGGATCTAGAGGCCGCATGGTGGCCACACTCACCTTGGTGGATATCTTTGAGGATTGCTTGGCCCTTCTCTAGTTCTACGCAGCGCTGGAAGACCCCAGTCATGCGGCGTCTAACAAGCTCTCTATTGACTATCGTGTAGGCTCCTGCTCGGTGCTGCACCTGCGGGGCCGAGATCTCATCAACCGGCAACTCTCTGTTCACTAGGAAATTGAGGATGGGCTATGCCCAGGATGGTGCTTGGACTTCGTCCACCGTCATCACCTGTACTGGTACTAGGGTAGTTGGGTTTGGAGGCGGCAGGGTGGAGTCGGCCACTGCTTGCTGTGTTGTTGGAGTCTCCGGTCGACTGTTGCAGCCCCCGAGACATTGGTGAAGTCCCCGAGCCGGCTGCTGCAGCCCTCGGGCCGGGTTGTGAAGTCCCTAGGCCAGGTGTGACTGCTGCAGTACACGTGCCGCTTGCCGAAGTCCCCGAGCCGGCTATCGCAGACCCTGAGTCGGATCCGACTGCTTCAGGAGTAGCTGGCACGAAGATGGACTCGGATTCTACAGAAGGCTTGATAGATGGCTTGCGGAGGCACTGAACGGAAACATCGGCTGGTATTGCTTGGTGGGTGGAGCCGATCCGTGCCAGGGCATCAACTTGCTCGTTGTCGTTCTGTGGCACATGAAGGAACTCACACCCGTCAAAGTATCCACTGATCTGCTTGACAGGGAAGCGGGAACTTGCCATGTTTGTATCCTTGGCATCCTAGTCGCCAGACGACTACTGGACCACCAAGTCCGAGTTGCCATAGCATAGGATCTAGCGGATGCTGATTTCTTTGGCCAGCCGGAGTCCGTGTATTAGCGCCTCATATTCGGCCTTGTTGTTGGAGGTGGCAAAGTGAATTTGCAATATGTATCTGAGCTTGTCGCCCTTGGGAGAGGTGAGGACAACGCCGGCTCCCAAGCCAGATCGCATCTTCGAGCCATCAAAGTGCATCCACCAATGAGTGGAGTCCGGAGCTGGCGGCAGGTACTGGGTCTCAGCCCAGTAGACGAGGAAGTCGGCCTGTGCTTGGGACATGGTGGCAGTGCGCAGCTGGTAGGAGATGGTGTTAGGGGCCAACTCAATGGCACATTTGGCCACCCGACCTGATGCATCCCTGCTTCCTATGATTTCAGCAAGTGGGGCAGTGCAGACAACCATGATTGGGTGCTCTTGAAAGTATGGCTTTAGCTTCTTGGCGGCAAAGTGCACGGCGTAACACATCTTCTGGTAGTGGTGGTAGTTCTGCTTTGAGGTTGACAGCACCTCGCTTAAATAGTACACATGCCTCTGGACCGGCTGTGCCCTGCCGGCCTCTGGTCGTTCCACCACAATGACAGTGCTGACCACCCGGCTGGTGGCGGCGATGTAGAGGTACATGGGCTCTTTACCATCCGGGGCCGCCAGGACAGGCAGTGTAGTCAGCATCTTCTTCAGCTGGAGAAAGGCCTCGTCTGCCTTGTCGTTCCACTCGAAGTGAGTGGTTTTATTCATGAGTTGGTATAGGGGAAGAGCCTTCTCACCTAGCCGACTGATGAAGGGACTGATGGATGCCAAGGAGCCGGTGAACTTTTGGACATCTCGCAGTCAGGTGGGTCTCTCAATCCTCTCAATGCCCTTGATCTTCACAATATTGCACTCAATGCCGCGCTCTGAGACCAAGAAGCCAAGGAGCTGGTCAGTTGGTACCCCAAAGACGCAGTTCTCTGGGTTGAGCTTGATTTGAAAACGACGCAGATTAGCAAAAGTTTCCTGGAGATCTTCCAAGAGGGTACCGCGCTTCTCCGTATTCACCACAGTATCATGTACATAGACATGGGCATTTTTGCTGAGTTGCTTGAGGAGGCACTTCTGCATGCAACGCTGGTAGTGGCACCGACATTTCTCAAGCCGAATGTCATAGTCAGGTAGCAGAAGGCTCCAAATGGTGTGATGAAGGCGATCTTCAAGTGGTCGGGCGGGTCCAACTTGATCTAGTGGTACCCTGAGTAGGCATCCAAAAAACTCAGCAGCTCTCATCCGGCCATGGAGTCTATTCCTTGGTCAATCCGAGGCAAGGCGAATGGATCTTTGGGGCAGGCTTTGTTGAGGCTAGCATAGTCAATACACATGCCACTTGTTGTTCTTCTTCAGTACAAGGACTGGGTTGGCAAGCCACTCTAGAAAAAATACTTCCATAATGAAGCCGACTGCCAGAAGCCGGGCTATCTCTTCACCAGCAATTCTTCTCCTCTCTTCCGACAGTAGGCAGAGGGGCTGTTCAACTGCTTTGGCATCTGATTTGACATGTAGCTTGTGCTCGGCGAAATCTGTCCTGATTCTCGCGGAGGAAATTGATGAGCTCGCTTTCCTATTTGTTGTCAAGGTTGGCCCCTATGACAGCGTGCCTCTCCAGGTGATCGGGGTCCAAGGGATCTTCTTTGTTTCTTTGGCCGGCTGGAAGGAGCCCTGAGTCTCCGACTCTTTGGGATCTGGTGACAGGTCTACCTGCTTGCTGACCATGGCCACTACCCGGTGCAGGAGCTTCTTCTCAGCTGCAATCATAAGGGACTCAGCCAGCTGGCTGCTGGCCGCGGCACAGGCGGCCGACTTCACGTAATCCCCGGCTATTGTGATAATGCCCTTGGTTCCCGGCATTTTCATCTTGAGGTAAGCACAATGAGGTACTGCCATGCACTTGGCTAGAGTTGGCCGGCCTAGGAGGACATGATAAGGACTCTCTAGGTCAACCACCTCGAACCAAATTGCCTCACGGCGGATGTGATCTTTGTCTCCGAAGAGGACATCTATCTTGATCTTGCCGATTGGTGAGCAGGAAAGGCCGGGCACAATGCCATGAAAAATAGTCCGACTGGGTTGAAGCTGTCTCTCTTTGATGCACAACTTCTCCATGGTGTCACGGTAGAGGATGTTGATGCTGCTACCGCCATCTATCAGAATCCAGGAGAAACGAGCAGCTCGCCTCTTTGTTGTAAGGGTGGCATCCAACACCAGCGCATAGGAACCCGGAGAAGGCATTACTTCCAGGTGGTCCGCACGGCTCCAGCTGATAGGCTTCTCAAAAAAATGCATGAACTCTAGGGAGGCTGAGGCCACGACGTTTACTTCATGGTGCTGCTGATGTCGGCAGTGCCGGTCACTAGCCATACTGGTGAAGACGACGTAAGATCCATGCTCCTCAGGGTATTCATCTTGGACATCATCGAGTACTGGACGGGCCGCCGACTGCTGGGGACGAGGCGGCGGCTGGCTAGCAGGCGGAGGAGGCAGCAGTCCTTCTCCCTTGGGGATTTGAGTGAGCCAGTGGCACTTCTGGGTGGTGTGGTTGGACGGCTTCGTGCCACTGTGGAACTTGCAGGGAGAGTCAAGGGTTTACTAATAGGAGAAGGCGGACAGCGAAGCAGGCTTTCCGCCCGTCTAACGCTTGGGGCTGGGTTGGCCTTCCGGCTGCTGGTCCTCAACTGTCGCCACCTGCCGGCTGGTGGGAGCCGGCTGCGGGGCCTTGCGCTTGTTGTTGTTCTGCTGCTGGCGCTGATTGTTGTCACCAGACTGCGTCTGGGGAGCCACAGGGAGCACCTTTCCGGTCGCGTCTACTTGGAGCTCTGACTTCATGGAGGAGTCAGCCGTGGCGTACTTGTCTTCTATGTTCAGCAGCTTGTCGAGTGTAGCCGGCTCGTCGCAGAGGAGTCGGTGTTTGAGCAAAGTGCCCTCTCGGCACCCTGCTGTGAAGTACTCAATGGCTTGCACCTCGTGCACCCCTTCACGGGAGTTGCACAGTTCGGCCTACCACGTCAAGTAGTCACGTGTGGACTCGATGAGGCCTTGGATGCACAAAGAAATCTGGCGAGGCCTGGGCGGCCGCTTGTAGGTGCTGGTGAAGTTGCAGATGAAGACTTCGGTGAAATCTACCCAGCTCTTGAAACTGCGGGGCTTTAGGTTGTCTAGCCACGTCCGGGCCGTGCCCTGGACCATGAGCGGAACATACTTCACGGCAACGCGCTTGTTGCCGTTTGCTATGTTGACGGCCGTGGAGTAATCCACGAGCCAATCCTCCGGCTTCATGGAGCTGTTATACTTGGGCGTGTCTCTTGGGAGCGAGAACCCTTTCGGAAAGGGCTCACCGCGAATGCGGGGGCCAAAACAAGGCAGGCCGATTGCATCTTCTTCTTCCAGTGCCAGGGATCACAGCAGATGGTCAATCCGGTGGCGGTCGTTGTTCTCTCCGACTCCTTCACGGCGGCCCAACCGGTCGCCGAGAGTCGGGTGATCAACAAGCGGCGGGGAGGCGCGCCTCTCCCGGTGAGGAGGGGGAGGAGGCGGATAATCGTCCCGCCGTTCCACCACTGGTGGACGACCGTCTGGGTCGCGCTCGATGGTGATATGCGTCCGACTGCGGCTAGCAGCTGGCTCTTTGTCTCTCTGCGAGGGGGAAGGTTTTCGGCATGCTGGCCAGGTTCTTCCACGCGGCAGCCGACCTCTTGCTGTGTGGTGGCCACGTCGATGAGTTGCTGAACGTGCTCCTTCATGCAGCGCCACTCGTCACCCTCCAGGTAGCCCATCTTATATTCTGCCGCCTGGGCAGCATGTTCTTTCTCCATGGGCATGGCGTAGACAGGGCGGTCTACCCCAAACATGCTGGCGACGGCAGCACCGCGCTGCTGGACCATGCCTATGCGGCTGGGCCTGCTAGCAGCCAGCGTGCCACAGACGGCGCGGTCGATCCGGCGGTCCATCGTGGCTGATGACAAGCACCTCCGTGACGGTGATGCCGCCGCTATCCGCTCGAGGAAACGGGTCGTCGATGACCACCACATTGGCAGGGAAGGAGTCAAAGGGTGTCGTGTCGGAGTCGACAAGCATCGGGTCGGTGGAGCTAACTGACTCTAGGTCAGTGGCTGGCTGGTTGGCGATGTGGAGCTTGCCAAGGAGGTCGATGAAGCATCTCTCGGAGCTGGCTGCTCCTGCGTCAGGTGCGAGCTCATCGGAGAGGCGGATCTCGCGGATGAGATCAGCGAGGCAGGCCGCCACGCAAGCGACTTCTGCGCCATGCAGCGCGTCGGCGAAAACGTCGTCGGGCGTGCCGGGCTGGCTGCACTCGCTAGGAGGAAGAGGGTTCCCGTCCAGAACAGATCTCCGGATGACAGTGGACCTGGCCCCATGGTGGGCGCCAAATGTCGGGGGTGTCATTCGACATATGCCCAAGGATGGCTTATCATGGTGGGGGAGAGTAATACATCGCCGGTGCCTGGAAACGGGATAAGGCATAGATAGGTACGCCGATGCATCTTACCCAGGTTCGGGGCTCTCCTAGGAGATAACACCCCAAGTCCTGCTCTGCGGGGTCTCCGCATGATCACTATCTCAACAAGTAGCTACAAGCTTGCTCCTTGAGCTGTTTGGCTAGAGGAGGAAGAAGGGCAAGGCTAGCTCTACTCCTCTCTCTATGTGTGTGTTATCTAAGAAGCCGAACCCTTTGCATGGGTGCCCTAGGGGGTTTATATAGGCCTACCCCCAGGGGTACAATGGTAATCCGGCTGGGTGTAGGTCCCAGCCATTAGTGTCTCTTGTGGCCGGCGCTGGGGCCCGCCGGCAGTCTCGTACTTAGCCGACAGACCATGCCAAACGCTTGCGAGTCCTGCCGGCTGCTTAGCACTGTGGCAGCGCCACTGTGATGTGTGCTTTGTTGGGGGAGCATGGCTACAGTGCCTCCGCCTGGCTGGCTCTTATTGTAGCCATTCCTCATCTCTTCTCGTTAATGGTGGACAGACTTTGAGGGGGGGAGGGCTTCCTGCTAGGAGTCGGCCTCCCACGCGCCGACTGGTCAGGGCATGCCGTCTGCTGGCTTCTCACGAACAGATAGGGCCCGCCGCCTACGCGTCGTAGCGACAGCCCGTCGTGGGGGTGCCGCCCCCTCGGCCGTAGGTGATGTCACGGGCTACGTGGCAACAATGTCGCGCCGGGCAGGGGATGCCTGTCTGGTACGGAGCACTATGATCACATTCTGTCCTGGATTCGAGGGTGGCAGGCTGTACTGTAGCCACGCCCCGTCTCGTCCTCGTTATGAGGTCCTGCCTCCAAGGGAAAGGAGGGGGCCGCCTGCCAGGAGCCGCCCCCTCTAGAGGCCACCTGCTAGGAGTCGGCCCACCTCACGGCCGCCCTCTGGGCTCCGTTGCCTTCTTGCAGCCGGCCGCTTGGACCAGCCGACCCAAAGAAGGCAGCTCATCGTCTTTCAGGCTTGAGGGTCGCGGCTGGCCCCGATATCTTGAAATACCAAGGGGAGCAGATGTAACGCCCTCAATGCGGCTATATCTCCTACATGTCGAAGCACGACTTAGAGGCATAACCGCATTGAAAGCAATGTCGCAAGTAAGGTAATCTTCACAACAACCCATGTAAATAGATAAAAGGGGAAAATGATACATAGTTGGCTTACACTCGCCACGTCACACAAATACATGAATAACATTACAATCATCCAATACACTCATGGTCCGACTACGGTACCAAAATAAAGATCAACCCCCAGATGCGACAAAGTCCCCGATCGCCCCAACTGGGCACCACTACTTATCATCTGGGAAAGACACATAGTAACGGCGAGAGTCTTCATCGAACTCCCACTTGAGCTCAAGCGCATCGTCTGGAGCGGTATCATCGGTCCCTGCATCTGGTTTGGAAGTAAACTGTGAGCCACGGGGACTCAGCAATCTCGCACCCTCGCGATCAAGACTATTTAAGCTTTTAGGTAAGGCAAGGGTATGATGTGGAGCTGCAGCAAGCGACTAGCATATATGGTGGCTAACCTATTCGCAAAAGAGAGCGAGAAGAGAAGGCAAAAGCACGGTTGAACAACTAATGATCAAGAAGTGATCCAAGAACAACCTACGTCAAGCATTACTCCAAAACCGTGTTCACTTCCCGGACTCTGCCGAGAAGAGACCATCATGGTTACACACGCGGTTGATTCATTTTAATTAAGCTAAGTTTCATGTTATCTACAACCGGACATTAACAAATTCCCATCTGCCCATAACCGAGGGCACAGCTTTCGAAAGTTCAAATCCCTGCAGGGGAGTCCCAACTTAGCCCATCACAAGCTCTCACGGTCAACGAAGGATATTCCTTCTCCCGAGACATTCCGATCAGACTTGGCATCCCGGTTTTACAAGACATCCTCGACAATGGTAAAACAAGTCAAGCAACACCGCCTGAATGTGCCGACAAATCCCGATAGGAGCTGCACATATCTCGTTCTCAGGGCACACTCAGATAAGCAATCCGTACAACTAAAACCAGCTCTCGAGTTTCCCCGAGGTGGCGCTGCAAGGGGCTCTAGTTTGGACCAACACTCAGAGGAGCATTGGCCCGGGGGGCTTTAAATAAAGATGAACCTTGGGCTCCGGAAACCCAAGGGAAAAAAGAGGCTAAGTGGCAAATGGTAAAACCAAGGTTGGACATTACTGGAGGAGTTTTATTCAAGGCGAACTGTCAAGGGGTAACCATTATAACCCAACCGCGTAAGGAACGCAAAATCCGGGAACATAACACCGATATGACGGAAACTAGGGCGGCAAGAGTGGAACAAAAAACTAGCAAAAAGGCCGAGCCTTCCACCCTTTACCAAGTATATAGATGCATTAAGATAACAAGATAATATAGTGATATCCCAACAATAAACAATGTTCCAACAAGGAACGATCTCCAATCTTCACCTGCAACTAGAAATGCTATAAGAGGGGCTGAGCAAAGCGGTAATATAGCCAATCAACGGTTTGCTAGGACATGGTGGGTTAGAGGTTTGACATGGCATTTTGGGAGGCATTATAAGAAAGTGGTAGGCATCGTAGCATAGGCATAGCAAAAGAGCGAGCATCTAGCAAGCAAAGATATAAGTGATTTCGAGGGTATGATCATCTTGCCTGCAAAGTTGTCAGAGTTGACATGATCCTCGTAAGCGAACTCAACGGGCTCCTCGTTCGCGAACTCGTCTCCCGGCTCTACCCAAACAAGAACAACAAGCAAACAGAACACAATCAACCACGTGCAATGCTCAAACAACATGATGCAGACATGGTATGATATGCTGGATGCGGTATGTGATGCATATGCAAGATTTGACAAGGAATGATTGAACCTGGCCTCAACATGGAAATCCAAGAGCGCCACTGGAAAGATGAGGTGATTTCGGTTGAAATCGATATAAAGATCACCGGAATCGGATGCACGGTTTGAAAATGGCAAGCAAAACAAATATGGCACCGGTCTGCGATAATCAGCAAGTAGCCATCTAAATGCATCAAGATAAATATGCTACAACACTGAAACATGACAACAAAATGCATGGCATGGATCCACTCATGATTCTTGACAAAATATGAACACTGAGCTACGGCTAATTCATCCATTAACAGGTTCAAACAAACAGGGCAAAAGTGCAAATGATAACAGGTTTCACACTTCGTGAAATTAACACAAGTCTGGAATTTATCATCAGGAAGCACACTTTAGAGCATTAAAACTACATGCTACAGGAACTTAACATGGCAAAGAAAGGCATGGCATGAAGCTACTCAAAGCACTTAACAAAAGTCCCTTAGTGACCTTGAGCCAAAAGGGATCAGAAAATACAATTGCAAGCATGTGAACATGGCAAAAACATAAACAGATCTCAGACTTGGTGAAAAACTGGAGCATGCAAATCAGTTAACGAGTAGGCATGTATACGAGCTCGATGCACTCACTACAGAGCATGGCATGACAAACTAAGCATACACCCATCAGGAATACATGACATAGAAGATAGACATGGCAAGAACAACAACATAGCATGCACGGATCAATAGCAACATCCTCGACAAAATCGCTAATCATGTCAACAATCTGCCAGGATTCACGATATAGCAAAAGTAGAGCTCGATTGACTCAAGCTAGGTTGCTCCATAAATGCAAATAAAGACATGGATGGATAGAGCACCACAATGTTAACAAATCATCCTTACTGATCATCATCAAAATAGGCACGGATCACTAGCAAACAACATGAACATATGGCATACCGACAAAATCAGGACAAGGACTTGGTGAAATTCTATGTCCCTGAAATCAGCATTACCGATTACGCTACTTTGCAAGCTTGTGCTAGTCACCACACATATCAAAAAAATACATGGTAAGCACCTCTGTAAAGATGGCATGGCATATCATGCACACATTAATCATGCACACATTAGGAGCATATGAGGAGCATATCATGCACACATTAATCATGGCAAAAATGACAAATATCTATTTGATAAAACAGATCTGGCAAATTACCACATAGCCCTCTTCCAACAGCATTTCGGGCATCAAGATGAGCTCAAATAAAAATGATGCAATGAGATGAAATGATGTACTCGTCGAGGCGAACATTTTGATATGCTACACACGCAAATCGGATCTACGATGAAAGAGTTACAACATGATGAAAATTGCAAAAAAATGAGGGGAGAGGGGAATGTCAACCCTAGGTTTTTTTGGATCTGAGATCTGGCGTGACACTGTTCACCGGAGCACGCAACTCGAGGTTCACCAGCCGGATCTGAAGAACTCGCTGGAGCAGGAGGTCGACGTCGCCGGAGTTCCCACCCGTGGCCGGAGAGGGAGAGGAAGAAGGCGGACGGACTTGGCGAGGGGGCGGAGTGGACTTGGTGGCGGCGAGCGGAGGCGGCGGGGCGTCGGTCGGATGTGGCGGCGAGGTCGGTCGCCGAGGCGGCGCGGCGGCTCGCCGGCGTTGAGGCGGAGGAAGGCGGCGGCTCGGGCGCCGCGGAGGAGGAGGACGAAGGCACGCGGGCGGGGCCGGCCTCGGGCCCGGCGGGCTTCGGCGGTGGCGGATGGCGGGAAGCCACGTGGAAGTTCCTGAGTGGCTGGGCGCGGCGGCGCCGGGCATGTCTGGCGGGAGCGGACACGTCCGGCGGCGGAGGGGACGAAATTTTAGGGTTAGGGTGGTTATGGATCCGGGATTTTCGGGGAAGACCTAGTTTTATAGGTAGAAGGAGTTAGGAGGCTCCAAATTGAGCACGGTTTGTGGCCACGCGATCGTGATCGGACACTCTAGAAGATGGAAGGGTTTTTGGTGGGTTTTGGGCCAAATTTTAAGGGTTTTGGGCTGGAACACAAACGAGGCCTTTTCGGTCCCTCGGTTAACTGTTGGAGTATCAAATGAAGTCCAAATGGTACGAAACTTGACAGGCGGTCTACCGGTGGTAAACCAAGGCCTCTTGGCAAGTCTCGGTCCAATCCGGAAATTTTTAACCCCCACACACGAAAAGAGGTAGAAAGGACCACCGGGTGACATAGGAGTGCCAGAATGCAAAACGGACAACGGGGAAAATGCTCGGATGCATGAGACGAACACGTATGCAAATGCAATGCACATGATGACATGATATGAGTTGCATGACAAAGGCAACAACACACGGAGACAAAAACCCGAACCCAAGAAAAACAAAATAACTTAGGCCGGAAACGGCAAGAGTTGGAGTACATATAAGGTAAATTACATCCGGGGTGTTACAACAGATGAGGCTACCCGTGGTTATTTACTCCGACAATTAGGACGTGAGAAATGAAAATTCATTTCTTCATGATTAGCTTGCGTCCTTTCAAGCATATTCAGGTCTCTAGCAAATTCTTCAGACATTTAAGTTCTTTTGGAGACCTGACCCTGCATAAGAGATTAGTTATTTTTCTTCACCACCCACATCTGAAGGGGTGGCGAGGAGTTCATCATTCTGTGAGCTCCATAAGAGAAAGGTGGCATAGATGCCAATCCACTTCGTTTCACATGAGAGGGGTTAGAGTAAGCATATGAATAAGAAGATAAATTCTTCGAGGACTTATGAACATAATGATTTGAATAGTAATGCACATATTCTTAACCCTTAGTCTTTCCCTATGAAACAGAGGTGTTAGCATGATGATGTTCATATGAGGACTTTGATCCAGATGAGGTATTTGATCCATATGATGACTTGGATCCATATGAAGACTTTGGTCCGTATGAACAATTTGATCTAGGGTTCCTATTCTTCACAGGTGGTGTCATGATGACATTCACCTGAGAGTTTCAAGGCACTTTTTGGGAACCCAGATTTTCTTCATAGGGGGACCGTTCCTGCAGTTAGTGCCGACATATCTAGCAAATACTTCACCATTCTGATTTTTGAACAATTTATAATTGGAGTCAAATGACTCATCAGAAGAATATGAAGATTCACATGTAAAGCCAGATTAGGTAGATGGATCCAGTGAAGGCCCCTTTGCAGCAACCCATGAGGTTTTGGGATACTGCTCAGGTTTCTAGTAGGTCCCATCAACATTGAGTTTCCTCTCAAAGGCAATACCCTCTTTCCTAGTGTTCCTGTTGAGGATCTGCTTTTTAAGCACATCACAAAGTGCCAGATGCCCTTTGATGCTTTTGTACATGCCTGTTACATACAGTTCCTTCAGCCCTGCATGGTCAGTGATACTAGCAGCATCTTCAGATGAGGAATTAGTGATAACAGAGACAGTTGAAGAATTTGCAGCAATAGAAGCATTTGAAATTTCAGGTGAAGAATTAGCAGATTCATGCCCAATGCATTTCAAACATGGTGGCATGAAGACAACTTGAGCGGAACTGATCTGTTGAGCAAGCAATGAATCACGTTCCTTCTGAAGATCTTCATAACTCACCCTTAGCTGCTCGAGATCTTGCTTTCTTTGAAGAAATTCATAAGAAAGCTTCTCATGATCAGATAAGAGAATGTTATGATGACGCTGAAGATTATCAAACTTAGTCTGATGTCTCTGAAGATTATAAAACTTAGTCTGAAGTCTCTCAAGATTTCCAGTCAAAGTTTTAGTACGATCCATTTCTTCACCCAAAATATCATCGCTTTTCTCCAGCATATTTTGAATCTTTTCAAGAGCCTTTTGTTGTTTCACAGCAATCTTAGCAAGTTTAGAATAGCTAGTGTTGAGGTTTTCATCAGATTCATCCTCACTTGATTCAGAGGAGGGACATTTGAGTACCTTTGTACCTTTTGCCATGAAGCAATAGGTGGGAGCGTAGTCATCATCGCTGTTGTCAGCAATGTTGGGGAGGTCATTTTCATCACAGTTGAAGATATTCTTGCTGACGAATGCAGTAGCGAGGGCTAGGCTCGCCACACTAGAGTCTGATTCCTCGGAAGCCTCTTCTTCCTCATTTTCCTCAGATTAAGCCTCAGAGTACATTTCCTTGCCAATGAATGCCCAAGCCTTCTTGGAGCTGCTCTTCTTGTGAGATGAAGACCTTGAAGGATTAGATGAAGAGGACTTTGAAGATTTCTTCTTCTTCTTTGAATCATTAGAACTGTAGTCCTTGTACCTCTTGTTCTTTGATTCCTTTTTCCACTGAGGACAATCTTGAATGTAGTGACCGGGTTTCTTGCATTTCTGGCAAAGTCTCTTCTTGTAATCATGGGATGCGGAATCTGATCTTATGTCATCACTTCTTGAGGATTTTCCAAAGCGACCACGTCTTGAGAACTTCTGGAATTTCCTCACGACCATTGCTAGCTCCTGACTCAGTTCTTCAGGATCACCAAGGTTGCTACCAGAATCCTCACCTTCAGATTCAGACCCTACCTTGGCCTTCAAAGCTCGTGATCTGCCATAGCTCGGTCCATAGAGATCTCTCTTCTCAGCAAGCTGGAACCCATGAGTGTTTAGCCTCTCGAGGATATCAGCGGGATCAAGTGACTTGTAGTCTCCACATTCTTGTATCATCAGTGCAAGGGTGTCAAATGAGGAATCAAGTGATTGAAGCAATTTCTTCACCACCTCATGGTCAGTGATGTTAGTGGCACCAAGTGCTTGAAGCTCATTTGAAATGTCAATGAGGCGATCGAAGGTTTGCTGAACATTTTCATTATCGCGTCTTTTGAAGCAGTTGAAGAGATTGCGAAGAACGTCAACTCGAGATTCATGCTGTGTTGAGACTCCTTCATTCACCTTGGACAGCCTATCCTAGATAAGCTTTGTTGTCTCCAAAGCACTCACTCTGCCATACTGCCCTTTGCTCAGATGGCCACATATAATGTTCTTCGCTTGAGAGTCAAGTTGCTTGAATTTCGTCATATCAGCAGTATTGATGGTAGGAATGACAGAGGGAACGCCATTTTCCACAACGTACCAGAGATCGTTATCAATTGCCTGAAGATGCATTCGCATCTTATTCTTCCAGTAGGGGTAGTACGTCCCTTCAAAGGTAGGACACCCAGCAGAGACCTTGATCATACCTGCGGTCGACATAACTAAAACTTCAGGCGGTTAAACCAAAACCACACAGAACAAGGGAGTACCTTGCCGTGATACCAATTGAAAGTGCGTTAAGTCGACTAGAGGGGGGTGAATAGACGATTTTTATGAATTCTTCACTAAGGAATTTCAGGGTGAGGAAATTCCTAAGCGAAGAACTACATGCAGCGGAATAAGTACTGAGGTGTAATCATAACAGAGTAGTAGCATAGTCATCATGAAGAAATGAAAACAAGCGCAGAGTACATAAAGCGTAAACACAGGATAAGCAGGCTGGAGACTGACTGACTAAAGAAATTGAACTGAGGAAATAGAGAAAGTCTTCAATCAAAGTTTTCAAATAGTAGTGATCAAGAACACAACACAGTAATGAGGAAATGAAAGGATTGAGGAAATAGAACCAGTTAGCTTGGTGAAGACAATGATTTGGTAGACTAGTTCCAACTGTTGTGACAGTCGTACATCTGGTTGGAGCGGCTAGGTATTTAAACCTGAGGACACAAAGTCCTCACTGTATTCTCCTTGAACTAAGGTCGCATAGATCTCGTCCAATCACTCGTGGTAAGTCTTCAGGTTACTTCCAAACCTTCACAGACTCGGTCACTCGGCAATCCACAATTTCCTCTTGGATGCTCCAGACCATGACACCTAATCGTCTAAAGGACGCATAGTCCTCAAAGCTAACAAGCGTCGGTTCCACTCAGGAACAATATCTTCAGTGATACTCAATCACTTTGGGTCTATAGGTGTTTGGTTTGGGGTTTTAGGTATTTCCTCACTTGATGATTTTCTCTCAAAGTCCTCATAGGATGGGATGCTCTCAATGACAAGTGTCAGTTTCTCGCGGAGCAGCTAGCCAGCTAGTGGTTGTAGAGGGTGACTATTTATAGCCTTGGGAGAAGCCACACATGATAAGGCATAAATACCCTTCAATGATATGACCATTAAGAGGATAAGATATTTTGGGACAGCTGGCGCAGAGCACAACAACGGTCAGAAATTTGAGGTTCAAATTCCTCAGGGCTATCATGTTCCTCACTTATAGGAAATCCGCACTGGTAAATTCTACCTCCTCAGTCACAACAAATTCCTCAGAGACCAGAAGAACTTTGTATCTGTCACTGAAGAAATTGACTGAACTATATGAGATTTCCAATGGCTTGACTCGAAGGGATTAGTAGGTGTAGGATTTTGAGATGAGCATCACTTGGAAACTTTTCCTTAGTTTTTCCTCGACCCCGTTTAACAGTACGGTGTTTCCTATGACTCAAGAAAGAGAAAAATAAACTACGAAAACAAAAGTCTTCACGATTCATATTCCTCGCATGAATATCAAGTCTTCACGGTCACACCAATTTCTTCACTTTCATAGTCTTCAGAAAGTCTTCAGAAATCCAAAGTCTTCAGTTGAAGACATTAATTTTTAGGGGTCGACTTTCTGTGTAAATATCAAACTCCTCATGGACTTATAGACCTATGTACACTCGCAAACACATTAGTCCCTTAACCTATAAGTCTTCAATACACCAAAATCACTAAGGGGCACTAGATGCACTTACAATCTCCCCCTTTTTGGTGACTGATGACAATGTAGGTTAAGTTTTCAACGGAAATAAACATATGAAGTGTAAATACTAATATTGAGGAATTTCATTGCAAGATGTAGAGGAACTCCCCCTATAGATGCGCATAGTGAGGAATTTGCTTTTGAAGCAATGCACATTTGAAGAGTAGAATCATGGAGATCTCCCCCTATATCTTGTAATTCATACACACATTTAACAAATGATATGAAGAATTTGAAATGCATGATGAAATAAGGTGACTGATGTAATCCCGCATGCGTGCATTATCATGCATGAGGAAACAACATGCATAAGAACGTGGAGGAAGTATCAGACCACCATCGGAGTGAAGATTACAACTAGACCCAACAAAGTTTTCAGAAAAACGAGAGTTGTAACTTAGCAAAAGAAACGCCCATATAGATAGACCCGTTTGAAGACTAACTCAAATTTCTACCCCTTTGTCATCAAATGACCAAAGGGACGAAAAGTGAGGACTAACGCCCCTGAAAAATATCATCATGAAGTCGATGGGGGAGCGCCAACGTTGTTGGGCTTGGTTGTTGAAGTAGGGCCTGCCGCAGTGACATCCATGTCTTCATTTTCATCAGTCTCGTGCGATGAAGAATAAGAGCAGGCCACCAAGTGAGGACCTTTGACCTTCTTGAATTTCTTTGAAGGTGGATAAGACCAGTCAAAGTCTTGCTTGAAGCCCATCTATTTTAGATCTTCTTCACCATAGAGATGAGATAGTATTTGTTCTTCTTCACTGAATTTTGAGTGATGGTCATGTTCTGAAGAATTGAACCAAACTGCCTTTTTACACAATTATGGTTGCGATTAACCTTCTGGTGAAGACTGAGGAGAAGTTTACGCTCAGTCATCACCCTTTTTACCCACTTAGGAACAGTAAGGTGTTTCCTATGACTCAAGAAAGAGAAAAAGAAACTACGAAAACAAAAGTCTTCAAGCTTCATATTCCTCGCATGAATATCAAGTCTTCACGGTCACACCAATTTCTTCACTTTCAAAGTCTTCAGAAAGTCTTCAGAAATCCAAAGTCTTCAGTTAAAAACATTCATTTTTACGGGTCGACTTTCTATGTAAATATCAAACTTCTCATAGACTTATAGACCTGTGTACACTAACAAACACATTTGTCCCTTAACCTATAAGTATTCAATACACCAAAATCACTAAGGGGCACTAGATGCACATACAGAGGCGAAGCCAAAGGGCAAGTGCAGAGCGCCGCGGGCCCCAACCGCCTGCAGCCTCGGTTGACGTGTGGCGATTAATGGGACGTGGGCGTCTCCACTTCCCCATGCTGCCTCGGCAACCATTCGACTTGACAAGACCCTGCTGCATGTACAGAAAACAATCATTACGCGCGGCCGTGGAGGCCGACGGTTGGCCTCCTTCCGGCTATAAATGTGGGGAGGGGCGTAGCCCCCTTGCTCATCTCTCTCTTCTCGTAGTCCGCTTCTTCTTCTTCTTCTTTCTTGTCTCTCCATCTTATCGTAGTTCCCATGACACCGATTAGGAGGTTCTCTACGGTGGAAAAGGGAAAGGCACCTCAGGAGGAATCTAAACCACTTCCGCCGAAGAAATGGTTTAGCCTCCCTCGCGATGCTGGGGAGGGGAAGGAGGTGACGCGGCCCTGGTACGAGCGGCCACTGCCTGGCTTCCCGCTCTCTCTATATGCCCGTGCGCAGGGCCCCGGAGAGGGCGGCAGCGCCAAACACCGCGCGGGCCATGACCACGGTGGCTAGGCTGAGGCTGTGTGGCCGGCCGACCCGCGAACCCACGTTGAGGGCTCCTCGCGTGAGTTCTTGATATGGGCGGCAATGCCGCCGCGCACTTGGATCCGATTCCTGCGGTTCTTCGCTAAGGATATGCCGCCGAGGGGGCCGCTATAGTTGTGGCTGCAGGACGCCGGGTGCTGCATCCTAGCCACGGGGGCGGAGGTCAAGGCTGTCCCTCCGCGTGGCATCTTCGTGACCCGAGGATGGGGCGAGGTTGCTCACGCCTGCCGCACGGACGGGGCCGTCGCCATCCACTTCGAGTACGATGGCGCCTCCACGTTGTTCTTTAAGGTCTTTGACGAGGAGGGTCGCCGCCTAGAGTGCTGCCCTGGAGGAAGCAGCTTGCATGGCGCGACTGCGGGCATCGGGCCCGCCTCCGGTCCTACAGATAGCTCCTCTAGAAGCAGCGACGACTCTTGGGAGACCAATGACTCTCTTGAGCCTAGAAAATCTTCGATGTCGAGCGACAATAGCTACGTGCCGCCGAACTCTCATCGTGCCTGGAGCACGGCAACGGTATCTGCTAGGCGTCGACGATGATCTGGATGGTGTTGGCGCCAGCCCCACGTGGCCGATTGTTGATGATGGCGTCGATGGCGGTGCCCGTAGCCAAGGCTTCTTGAGGTTTTTCTCATTTTGTTCACTGCGAGGAATCAAGACAAACCCCGTGGGGGTATGCATTAACTTGTAATGCTTTTGCTCCGATGTTTATCATTCTTAGTGTAAGGTTGTAGCTTTGTGTCCCGCTTCGGCATTGTTCCCCCTTTTCGCTCTCGCGGTAGCTTAGCTCTCTACGCTGGCAAGTCCCAGTCCTCAGGTAGGCTTCGGTCATCGTTGGTATGCCAGGTCGCGATATCGTGGTCAAGGCCAGGAGGTGAGCGGCCTGAGGTCCGGTAAGTACTCCTGAGGCGCGATGCTCAAGAGGTCCCCTTTGGCGTGCAGGTAGCTCCCTGAAGGTCGAAAAGGGAAGCGGCATTGCCGGAGCGAGATTACGAGAGTCGAAAATTCCAGGCTGTGGATTCACG
Source organism: Triticum aestivum (assembly GCF_018294505.1). Classification (NCBI taxonomy): domain Eukaryota; kingdom Viridiplantae; phylum Streptophyta; class Magnoliopsida; order Poales; family Poaceae; genus Triticum; species Triticum aestivum. The sequence continues at coordinate 264,050,037 of NC_057809.1, read as the reverse complement.
CTGGTTCATATAAGTAACTTATCTTCAGGAGACTGAGGTGATTCCTTTGTGCGGCGCTCGATTTGCGCTTTAGCGGTGGTGCTACCACGCAGGGCTCACGCCGGCCTCCGTTTTCCTCGCTCATCTAAATGCTTTGCGTCCTTGGGTCCCGACCCTCGAGCGAGGCTCAGCCTTCGCTGGTATGCCAAGTCATGATGCCATAGTCAAGGCCAGGGGTGAGGGCTAGAGAGTCAGTAGGAGCTCCTGAGAGGGCGATGCTCAGGAGCCCCCCTTTAACACGCAAGCGAATCGCGTAAAAAGGCGCCACCGGCTTGACTTCCTATAGTTAAGCTCTAGAGATTCCTGCTGGTTATTCCGAGAGGAGAATATAACTCATAATCGTGTTTCCTATCCTGCCATTGATCTTTCCGCAAGAAGATGAAGGCACTGAGGATTTGGGGAGGTGACGTGCGTGGGGCGGGCCGCAGGCCAGAGCTCGATCTGCCAGATTTGTCAGCATTGCAGGGATGGACCAGAGCACAACCGTTGTGCCACCATGTGTAGCCTCCGTTGCAGGATGAGCAGGAGGCCGTTCAACAATGCGGGATGCCGTGAAGGGCAACAGGCAAGCAGGTGACAACATAAAACATCTCATGGAAGGAGATAACACTAGTTCTAAATAGATGCAAAGAACGATACATGCCACATGGATGGACCCACGTGGCCTGGGGATGATGCAGCCCAAGGGGCACTCCCAGCTGAACAATTAGAAGATGCAAGAACGATACATGCGATCTACGGATAACGCAACCCGAAGGGCGCCCCCAACTGAATAAACCAGAAAATGTCACCTGGCACCATTCCTGAAGAGATGTTGGAGTAGATGAAGATGTGTGCTGAAGAAGTCGCTCCTCATGAGCCGCCTTGGTCCTGAACCTTAGGAGGCTCTAGGTGCTCAGGGCACAACTGGTACAAGCTATCCCGACAAAATTAGTCTTCGCGTGTAAAAGGCTCTAGGGGTGACGCTGTGGTGGGCTCCGCGATGATCTTCGTCCTGCCGTCCTGGCGGATTTGGTCTTGTTGCACCGATATGGAAACCTTTGCTTGATTCCTCGAGACCCCGTGCCTGCGCTTGCCTCCTTAGCACCAAAGAGGAAGCTAGTACACTGCACCCACTGGCACCCACCTAGCTTGGTCTTGACGGCTCACATCATATGAACCTTGCGAGGTGCGTCTTGCATAGATATCTCCGCTCCTCGGGAGCCAGCCTGGTGAGGCTGCCCCCAGGGAGGTCTTGGTGTCGTCCGCCACGCGAGGCTTGGCCCTTCGCGAGGGTCTTGTGTTGTTGACGTTGAAGCTGGGCCATACCGGGTTGTCGATGGAGCCACGCCGTGGGCCACTGGCAGGCAAGTCTAGGTACTCCCGTTCCCAGGACGCTGACAGAGGAAACACCTTCTACCTGCTTGTAAAGGAAGGATCGCTCAGCCTCAATAGCGGCCCGAGCATCCCCCGCGGCTTTCTTGTGCTGCTCCGTCGCAACAAGCTTCTCCTTGAGGCCGTCAGCCTCGCCCTTCAGCTCGTCACGCCGCGTGCAGAAGTGAGCCTCCTGGAGCTCTGGCTTCCGGCAGTATTACTCGGCTAGAGTCTTGCGGATCCCCGCCACCTTCTCATCGGTCTCCCTCTAGATCTTAACCTCCCGGGAGGCGTGGGTTTCCTCAACAGCGACCACTTGGTGCTCCATCACATCCAGCCACTCGCGCTCCAAGCTTTGCTCCATCGCCTCCAGCACCAGCGCGTCCTCGAGAGTGCGGGGCCTCGCCTCACTCATGGGTGGCCCATTCACTAAGGTAGCAAGCGCGGCTGTGCGCGCCTGGACTTGTCGCTCGAGGATTGTGCTCCAACTTTGGAGCTACTTCTCATGCCCATCGGTCGCCTTGCACTAATGATCTGCAGCTCAGGCCTCCTCCAAGGCACGGTCCAGAGCCACCCTCGCCATGGCCAAAGACCCCTCCGCCTCCGCACGAGCATGCTCATGCTGCAGGCAGCCGAAGTTGATGGTGACTTCTAGCTGGCGCCATTCACATGCCGGGAGTAGGTGCTCCGCCTCGAGGCGTGCATCGACGTCACCAAGCTCCACCCTGAGGCGGCCTAGCATGCTCACTGCCTCTTGAAGAAGGCCGCGCCAGACGGTGCTGTGCCCGCATGAGAGCTCCAAGTACCGGCATGGGCTTTCCTCCGTGCCTTGATCAGCTAGGGAAGCATGTGAGGACTCGCTCACCTCTGGCAAGGGCCTAGGCACTAGAACTCCTTTGCCCACTCCTCTGGCCCGAGATGGGGTCCAGTGCGGATTCACCCCGCTGCTTGGGGATGGCGCGTCTCGCAGGTTGCCCACTATCAGGAAGGATCAGTGGGGGCCCTTAGAATGCCCCCACACTCTGGAGGCGCCCCAAAAAAAAGACACTAGGAATTAGTCCCAAGACCCCTCAATTATGGCCTTGGTTCTGGTGCGGCCGCCCCCTTGTGCACAACTGCGCGGCTCACGAGGCCTGAGGTCACGGCGGGACCAGTGCCTACCGGTGACGGCGCTCAGAACACACTTGTTCCCTCGTCAGAAGGGATCCTGGGAATAAGAATCACGCAGTGGTATGATATGCGAGAATCAAGAGGAAGGCAAGACACTTACACATCCACAGCGACCCACTTCCACTTGTTCAGGGTCCTTGGGGCAGGACTGCGGCGGCTCCCTAGGGTCTGGAGGGGACGTGCTGGGGCCTGGCGTGTAGCCCTCCACGACAAGGACATGGGCTACATCCACAGGCGGGGAGCCTCCCACGCCACCCGCGGGGATGAAGGTGGATACCTGGGGAGCGCATGGTGGGGTGCGCTCCCCCACGGCTACCCGAGAGCGCTCACCTGAGGGCCCTCGTGCTTCGGGGTCACCGAGAGGGGGTTGTCATGAGCCCCCGCATGGCCCTTGGGCGCTCCCCCGCGGCAACCCGGGGAGTGCGCACCTTAGGGCCCTCATGCCTCGGGGTCACCAAGAGGGGGTTGTCACGAGGCCCCACATGGCCCTCGGGCGCTCCCCCGCGGATACCCATGGAGCGCGCTCCTCAAGGCCCTCGTTCCTCGGCGTCACCAGGAGGAAGTTGTCACGGGATGCAGGAAGAGATGAGCAACGGGGGCTTCGCCCCTCTCCTCATTTATAGCCAGAGGGAGGCCAACCAGCAGCCTCCATGATCTAAGGTAATGATGGCTTTCTTCTGCATGCAGCAGGGTCTTGTCAGGTCAGGCAGTTGCCAAGGCAGCGTGGGGAAGCGGAGACGCCCACTTCATGTCAGTCGCCACACGTCAATCAAGGCCGTTGGTGGTTGGGGCCGCGGTGCTCCGCACTTGCCCTTAGGGCCGGGGGCTACTATCGGCATCCTGGAAATGGGGGTACCCAGACTTGCCTGCCTGCAGCCCAGGGCCTGTGTGACGCCCCAAGACCGACGCTCCAGAAGACTTCCATATATTTTCGTGTCTGCCTGTGTCTTATTTGTATATTACATTTCATCATAGCATCATGTGCATTGCATCTACATGTTTTCATAAAGCTTGCATCGGCTCGTATTTGCCGCGTCTCCCCTTGATTTTGTTCACCGTTCTGAGACCAACCTTGTTCTTAGTTTTCCCTCTTGTCTAAACCGAAGTCTCTCTTCATAGTGCATAGACCCACTGGTACGCGTCGGTCCTAAATAAACGGTTTTTAACCCCTTCCTGCGATGGCATTTGGAACCGTCGCCAAGTGAGTGTGGGCAATAGGGGGGGTTCCTTCCCGCACGACCCAAAAACCATCGGGGATATGCCTGTCGGAGTAATGGGCCGCGGGTAGCCTAACCCGAGCCCCCGAGCCTTTCAAGACAACGGGGCCGGCTGCGCCCCTCAAAGACGTCAAGATAAAGACTGCGCCTTCTGGCGGCGGGTTGGCCAAGCGGCCGACTGGTCGAGGGCGGCCGAGTTCCGGAGGGTAGCATCCCAACGGGCCGACTCCTAGATAGCGGCCTCCAGAGAGGCCGGCTCCAAGTAGTCGGCCCGTGGCGCACTCAAAGTCTGCGCCCTCTTCAAAGAGACAAGACGGGTATGGCTACAGTGCAAGCCTTCCCCCCGAATCCAGGGACCGGCGTGGCCATAGTGCCCCATATAGGCGGATATCTCTGCACGACGCGACACTGTTGCCTCTTGCCCCACACGTCACACCTGACAGGCGGAGTCCTGTTCCCACGAAGGCATGTCAGGTACGGCTTGCAGACGGCGGGCCCTTCCTGGCAGCCAGAGCCCTAAAGTCGGAGGAGGCTGGGGCAGCCGGACCTTGGAGGAGCCGGCTACCAGCAGGCGCCAATCCCTCCCTTGGGCCCCATGCGCCATCAACCAGATGAGACACAGAGTGGCAACAGTGATCGCCCACCAGGCGGCGGGACTATGGCCACGCCTCCCCGACCAAGCCTGCGTCATTAGCGTTACTGCTACAGTGATCAACAGCCGGCAAGACCCGCAAGCGGCGGGAGCGGCTTGTCGGCTCCGTACAAGAACAGGCGGTGGGCCCTAACTGTCGGCCAAGAGGCCGGCGACCAGAGGGAATGACGACCGGGCCCTACGCCTGGCCAGATTACCATTGTACCCCTGGGGGCAGGCCTATATAAACCCCCTAGGGCACCCATGCAAAGGGGTTCGGCCCCTGTTAGGACTAGACTCATATCTATAGGAGAGAGCGTGCCTGCCTTCTTCCACCTCTAGCAAACAGCTCGAGGAGCACCGTTGTACCACTTACACATTAGTGATCATGTGGAGACCCCGCAGAGCAGGACTAGGGGTGTTATCTCCTAGGAGAGCCCTGAACCTGGGTAAAGTACGCCGGCGTACGTGTCTACGCCTCATCCCGCTTCCAGGCACCGGCGACATTCTACTCGCTCCCACCATGATAAGCCATCCTTTGGCATATGTCGCACCCAACCCCCCACATTTGGCGCCCACCGTGGGGCGAGCTGCACCGTCTCCCAGAGACTTGTTCTGGACGGGAACCCTATCCCTTCCTGGCAAGCACAGCCAGCCCGGCACGCCAGACGGGGTCTGCGCCGAGGCGCTGCACAGTGCAGAGATCGCCTGCACAGCGAGCTGCCTCGCCGATCTTGTTGGCGAGATTCGCCTCTCCGACGAGCCTCGTCCGATATGGGCACCAATGGCCCCGAAGGCCGCCTCGTGGGCCTCCTCGATCAGCTCCACATCACCAGCGAGCCTGCTGCTGACTTGGAGTCGGTTGGCTCCACCCACCCGATATTGGTCGACTCTGACACGGCTTCGCTCGACACGTTCCCCTCCAATGTGGTGGTCTACGATGAGTCGCTTCCTTGACTGGACAGCGGTGGCAGCACCGTCACGGAGGTACTCGTGATCGGCCATGACGAGCACTCTGGCGGGGGCGGTCAGGACCCGTTGCAGACGACAATGCAAGACTTGGCTGCGCCAATCCCGGAGGACGCCGATGCCGAGACGCTACAAGCGTGTCGCGTCCAGCTCGTCGAGAGCGCTAGCCGGCTGGCCAGCATGAGACTCCTTTTGGAGGCCTACCAACGGGAGATGGACCGTGCTGTAGGAGGCACTCCGGCTCCTGGTGGGCCTAGCCGCGTTGGCTTGTTCAGGGAGCATGGTGCGACCATCGACAGCATGTTCGGGACAGACCGTCCCGTATATGCCACGCCTGCAGAGAACATACGAGCTGCCCAGGCGTCAGCAGACGAGCTAGACAAGCTCGAGGGCGATGAGCCTCATCACATGACAGAGCGAGTTCAGCAGCTCGTTGACACGGCTGCTAAGCAGCAAGATGCCGGCTGCCGCACTGAAATGCCCAACCGGCGAAATGACGACCCACCACCTCGCCGAGACCAAGGCGTGATGTCCCGGACGCCGACTGGTGGCATCCATGATGTAAGAGACAAGGAGCCGGCTGCCAGCTGCAGCCGGACTCACATCACCATCGAGCGCGACCAAGATGGCTGCCGAGAGCAGTGTAACGGCGAGACGACTGCCCCCCGCCTCCTCCTCGCAGGGAGAGGCGCATCTCGCCACCGCCTGTTGACTACCCATCACTCGGCGACCGCCTTGGCCACAAAGAAGGAATCGGAGAAAACGATGCCCGCCACCGGATCGATCGACTTAATCGGTCCCTGGCGCTAGAAGAGGAAGACGAGCTGGGTCCGCCTTATTTTGGCCCCCGCATCCTAGATGAGCCCTTTCCCAAAGGGTTCACTCTCCCAAGAGATACCCCCAAGTACATCGGCTTCGTGAAGCCGGAGGACTGGCTGGTCGACTACTCCACACCCATCAGCATCGCCAATGGCAATAAGCGCGTTGTTGTGAAGTACGTCCCCCTCATGCTCCAGGGCACGACACAGACATGGCTAAACAGCCTGAAGCCCCGCGGCGTCAACAGCTGGGTTGACTTTACTGAATCGTTCATCCGCAACTTCACCAGCACATACAAACGGCCACCCAAGCCTCGCCAGCTCTCCCTGTGCATCCAAGGCCCCAATGAGTCGACTCGCGACTATCTGACACGCTGGGCCGAGCTGCGCAACTCTTGCGAGGGCGTGCACGAGGTGCAGGCCATCGAGTACTTCACTGCCGGGTGCCGAGAGGGCACACTCCTCAAGCACCGGCTCCTCTGCGATGAGCCAGTGACCCTTGACGAGTTCTCCATGAAGACGGAAATTCAATTCAATGCATCGGGTAAGGTGGCTCCCCAAGCCCCTCGGACCCCGACTGGCGACGCCAGTCGGCGGCAGCAACCGGTTTCCACAAGCCGGCAGGTGGCAGCAGTTGAAGATCAACAACCAGAAGGGGAGCCTCATCCCAAGCGTCAAAAGGGCGGCAAGCCTAATTGGCTGCCCGCCTTCTCGTACGAGCAGACTCTTGATGCCCCCTGCAAGTTCCACAACGGTGCGAAGCCATCCAATCACACCACTCGAAAGTGCCATTGGCTCACCAGGATTGCCAAGGGTGACGGACTCCAGCCCGCTCCCCCTGTCGGCCCGCCGCCTCATCCCCCGCAGCAGTCGGCGGTTCGGCCAGTCGGCGCTGTGCAGGATGATTATCCAGAGGAGCAGGGGGCCTACATCGTGTTCACCAGTATGGCCGATGATAGGCGCAGCAGGCGTCAGTAGTGGTTGGAAGTGAATGTAGTAGCATCAGAGACCCCGGAATTCATGCATTGGTCTGAGAAGCCCATCAGCTATAGCAGAGCCGACCACCCGGAGGTGATGCCCAGTCCTGGCTCCTATGCTCTGGTATTGGAAGCCACGTTTGCCACAGAGAGGCGGGCTGCCCGTTTTTCCCGTGTCCTGATAGACGGCGGGAGCAGCATCAACATTCTGTACAGGGATACCATGGAGAAATTGGGAATCAAGCAGAGACACCTTCAGCCAAGTCGGACTGTTTGCCATGGCATAGTTCCTAGCCTTTTCTGCTCACTAATCGGCAAGACTCAGATAGATATCCTCTTCGGGGCCAAAACTCATTTCCGCCGAGAGCCAGTCTGGTTTGAGGTGGTGGACCTTGAGAGCCCTTATCACGCACTGCTTGGCCGGCCTGCCTTGGCCAAGTTCATGGCTGTTCCCCACTATGCTTACCTAAAAATGAAGATGCCAAGCTCTAAGGGAATCCTGACCATAGCAGGAGACTACAAGAAGTCGTCCGCCTGCGCAGCGGAGAGCAGCCGGTTAGCCGAGTCTCTCGTGATCATAGCAGAGAATCGACTTCTTGACCGGGTTGTGGCAATGGCAGTCAAGTAACCGGAAATGTCACCCGACCCCAAGGAGTCGGAAGCCGAGGGCTCGTTCAAGCCGGCCAAAGAGACAAAGAAGACACCTTTGGACCCGGAGCACCCGGAGAGGTATGCTATCATTGGCGCAAACCTTGATAGTAAATAGGAAGGCGAGCTCGACGATTTCCTCTGTGAGAATCGGGACATTTTCGCATGGTCCCCCAAAGACATGCTAGGTGTACCGGCGGATTTCGCCGAGCACAAGTTACACGTCTGATCTGATGCCAAGCCCGTCTGGCAGCCCTTGCGCCACCTATCAGAAGAGAAAAGAAGAGTTGTTGGGGAAGAGATAGCCCGGCTCCTGGAAGCCGGCTTCATCATGGAGGTGTTCTTTCCAGAATGGTTAGGCAATCCAGTCCTAGTACTGAAGAAGAACAAGCAGTGGCGCATCTGCATTGATTATACCAGCCTCAACAAAGCATGCCCCAAAGATCCATTTGCTATGTGCAGAATCGACCAAGTGATCGACTCCACAGTCGGATGCGAGTTGTTGAGTTTTTTGGATGCATACTCCAGGTACCACCAGATCAAGCTGGACCCGGCCGATAGGATGAAGACCGCCTTCATCACGCCATTTGGAGCCTTCTGCTACCTGACCATGACGTTCGGCTTGAGAAATGTCAGCGCCACCTTTCAGCGTTGCATGCAGAAGTGTCTCCTCAAACAACTCGGCAGAAACGTTCATGTCTATGTAGATGATGTGGTGGTGAAGACACAGAAGCGTGGACTTACGCCGATTTTAGATCAAGCTCAACCCGGAGAAGTGTTTCTTTGGCGTACCAGCCGGCCAGCTTCTTGGCTTTCTGGTCTCAGAGCGCAGCATAGAGTGCAATCCTGTGAAGATCAAGGACATCGAGAGGATGGAGGTGCCCACCCGACTGCTCGATGTGCAAAAATTCACCGGCTGCTTGGCATCTATCAGCCGTTTCATTAGTCGGCTGGGTGAGAAGGCCCTTCCCCTATATCAGCTCATGAGGAAAACCACCTTTTTCGAGTGGAACGACAAGGCGGATGAAGCTTTTCTCCAGCTCAAGAAAATGTTGACCACCCCGCCTGTCTTGGCGGCCCCTACTCCTAAGGAGCCCATGCTCCTCTACATTGCCGCTTCCAGCCAGGTGGTTAGCACCGTCATAGTGGTGGAACGGAAAGAAGAAGGCAAAGCTCTACCAATCTAGAGGCTGGTGTATTACCTAAGCGAAGTACTGTCCGCCTCCAAGAAGAACTACCCCCACCATCAGAAGATGTGTTATGGCGTGCACTTTGCTGCCAAGAGACTGAAGCCATACTTCCAAGAGCACCCAATCACTGTGGTCTGCACAGCTCCACTCGCTGGGATTATTGGATGTGTTATGGTGCGAGTTCCTTCATGTGCCAAGAAATGACAGTGAGCAAGCCGACGCCTTGGCACGAATCGGCTCCACCTGGCAAGCAATACCAACCGGCGTTGCCTTGCAACGACTCCTCAAGCCATCCGTCAAGCCATCACCAGAGTCAGATTCTATATTTGTGCCGGCTCCTCCTGAAGAAGTCGGATCCGACTTGAGAGCCCCGCCAACCGACGCGGGAACTTCGGCGGACAACCCGGGGACTGCAGCAGTCGGCCCGGGGACTTCATCAACTCATCAAGCGGCGACCGACTCCAACCCACCGCCTCCCAGCCCAGCCGCCCTCGCACAAGTGGCAGTCCTGGCAGTCGAAGAAATTGCAGCATCTTCGTGGGCCCAGCCCATCCTCAATTTTTTGGTGAAAAAAGAGCTGCCAACCGACGAGATCTTGGCCCGGCAAGTGCAACGCCGGGCGGCACCATACAACATAGTCAACAGAGAGCTTGTGAGGCGCTGTGTCACTGGTTCTTACCAGCGCTGCATTGAGCCAGAGCAAGGCCAGGAAATCCTCAAAGATATCCATCAGGGCGAGTGTGGTCACCACGCGGCCTCAAGGGCTCTGGTGGCCAAGGCTTTCCACCATGGTTTTTTCTAGCCGACTGCCCTAGAAGACGCCAAGGACTAGGTCCAGAAATGCAAAGGGTGCCAGAAGTTTCATTCAAAGGCTCACCAGCCGGCTTCTGCACTCAAGACAATTCCCATCGCTTGGCCCTTTGCCGTCTGGGGCCTTGATATGGTGGGACCATTCAAAACAGCAAGAGGTGGCTTGACTCATCTGCTTGTCGCGGTGGACAAGTTCACAAAGTGGATAGAAGCAAAACCAATCAAGAAGTTGAATGGTGCGACATCACCATCCGGTATGGCATACCACACGGCATCATCACCGACAATGGCACAAACTTCGCCAAAGGTGCCTTGGCCCGTTTCTGCACGACGCAGGGCATCCGACTGGACCTAGCGTCTGTTGCCCATCCGCAGTCAAACGGCCAGGTGGAGTGAGCAAACGACCTCATTTTATCTAGCATCAAGCCCCGACTGGTCGAGCCTCTTGAGCGGTCAGCCATCTATTGGCTCGACGAGCTTCCGGCCGTCCTCTGGAGCCTGCGCACAACTCCGAACAAGGGAACCGGCTTTACGCCTTTCTTTCTCGTCTACGGTGCCGAAGCCGTCATTCCGACGGGCATAGAATTCGACTCCCCTCGAGTCACCATGTACACCAAAGAGGAAGCAGAAGAATCACGACAAGGCAGCGTCGATCTGCTGGAAGAGGGCCGGCTGTTGGCACTCAGCAGGTCCACCATCTACCAGCAGAGCCGGCGCCGATACTGCAACCAAAGGTCAAGCCAAGATCCTTCCAAGAAGGAGACCTTCTGCTCCGGCTGATCCAGCGAACAGCCGGTCAGCACAAGCTCTCGGCACCTTGGGAAGGCCCTTCTATCGGCGTTCTGGGAACGGGGGTCCCTAGACTTGCCTGCCTGCGACCCATGGAGTGGCGGAGCCAGCAGGCCGTACGGCCCATCTTCACCAACAAGGCACCCAAGATCCTCGCGAGGGGCCAAGCCTCGCGAGGCGGACGACGTCAAGAACTCCTCAGGAGTGATCTGGTTAGGCAGGCTTGCGAGGAGCGGAGATATCAAGGCAAGGCAAACCTCACGAGGCTCTAATGATGTGAGCCATGATGATCGACGCAAGGCGGGCGCCAGCGCGCGCAGCATCCTTGTTTCCTCTTTGGTGCAAGGGAGGCAAGCGCAGCCGCAGAGTACCGAGGCCTCAGGCAAAGGTTGCCATTTCGGTGCAACAAGACCAAGACCATGGACTACAAGACGGAGGTCATCGTGGAGCCCAAGATGGCGTCACCACCAGAGCTTTGTGCAGGCGAAGACTACCTTCTGTAAGGATAGCTTGTACTAGCTGTCTCCCTTCAAATTAGCCCGCCATTGTTGGCTCCCTTCCCGCTCGATATTTGGGAAGAGGACCAGGGCCACTATAAATAGGACTAGCCACCATAGAGAGGCCAGAGGCCGGAGAAACACACAAGTTCATACGCACAAGAACACCTCAACCTCAGGAGGCAGTTCTTCTCTTGTACTGTTCATCATTAGCCCAAGAGGCAATCCACCACCACACTGGAGTAGGGTATTACAGCACAACCGTGGCCCGAAACAGTATAAACCATGTGTCTTTCTGTGCTGCGAGTTCATCAAGTTTGTCCGCAAGATCTTAGCGAGCTAGAGCATAGATTGGTAGAAGGGAAAGACTTCGCGTGCAACCCAGTATTCAAACCTTAAGGGTAGCCGAAACCCCACGTCTGACATTTCGCGCCACGTACGGGGTGCGCCATAGCTTCTTTTCCGTCAGTCCGTCGCTCCGTCGCCTCCATGTCGGACGCTCGCCGTGCCCGAGCTGAGCGTCGGGCCGCCCTCGCCGCCCGCGTCGCTCAGACGGCTCCCGTCGGTGGGCCACCTCGTCGTTCTCTGTCCCCCGCCGCCAACGCTGCCACCGGCCCAATGGGGAACGAGCAGCAGGCGTCCTCGTTGCATCTTTCAGTGCGGCAGGACGGCCGCACCACTACTCCATCACTCACCCTTGCCAGTTCTTCGTCCCACGCGCACCGCGCTCCCATGGATTCGTGGGCCACGATCATCGAGGCGAACGAACTCCTGCGTTACCGCCCCATCGACAACCTCTATGAGGAGTGGCTCGACCGTGTCACCGAGCTCGTCCGCGCCGTAGGGGGCTCTCCGACGCCGTCCCACTCTCTGCCTCCCCCTCAACCAGCCGCGGGTGACAGGGCTCATGGCGTGCCTCCATTGCCTCGTCCCCAAGACGGTGCCTTGGCACCAAGGCGCACACCTCTGCGGCGTGATCCACCACGCCCAGCGCCCGCGCATGAAGAAAGGAGCTGCCAAGAAATCCCGCGGCCGCAAGAAGCTGCCCCGGCGCTCCCTGTGCCACCTTGTCAAGACCGCGTGCCGCCTACAGTGGCGCATCGCGGACCTCGCCATGACCAAGCTCCACCTCAGAAGCGAGCCCCGGCAACCACAGCTGGCTGTTGTCCCTTCACCCCCGAGGTGCGTAGCATTGCCTGGCCAGGCATGTTCAATCCAGGTCTACGTCCTTGATACGACGGCACCGCCGACCATGCAGAGTTCCTGTAGCTCTATGAGCTGAGCATCGAAGCGGCTAACAGCGATGAAAAAGTCATGGCGAACTAGTTTCCCATGGCTCTCAAGGATGGGGCCCGCTCCTGGCTCCTGAACCCATAGCACGACTCGATCTCCTCCTGGGACGAGATGTGCGACCGCTTCGTCGCCAACTTCCAGGGCACTCACGACCGCCCACCGGCCGCGGGCGATCTATGCCGCATCAAGCAACAGCCAGGAGAGACCCTCCAGAAGTACATCCAGCACTTCAACATCACCCGCCTCAAGATCCCCAAGGTCGCAGATGAAGCCATCATCTCCACCTTCTCAGACGGTGTCCGTGACATCAAGATGAAGGAAGAGCTGGCTATCCACGAGGAGCTATGCACATCTCAAGAGCTGTTCAACCTGGCGACCAAGTGCGCAAGAGCTGAGGAGGGGCGCCTCTCTCTCCTTGAGCTGGCAGCTACAGGAGTGGAGGAGAAGAAGGCCAAGGCCAAGGACGTGAAGTGCAAAGAGGCATTAGTGCTCGCAGCGGAGCCCGACACCAAGCGAGGCAGAGATCAGCCCGAGTCATCCAAGAACGGCCGCCCGTTCTGCTCCTTCCACAACTTGAACACCCACAACACCAGCGACTGTCAAGATCTCAGAGCCATTCAGGAAGGACGCTTCGGTCGACGCCCCGAGCGCAACGAGCGGGGCTACGACCGCAGAGGAGGACGCGGAGCCAGACGCTAGGATGATTGTGGCCTGCGCGAGGAGTGGCGCGACCGACCTCGTGAGGACCGTTGGTAGGAACAACCTCGCCAGGGCACCTGGAGGGACCCGCCTTGTGAGGATCGCCTGCAGGGAAACGCCAGTCTTCCCCCGTTGCCGCCTCCAAGAAGGAACGACGACCACCACCAAGATGAGGGGGCTGGGGGCTTCCAGGAGCCGCGTGCGATCACTTGCATCTTAGGCGGTGCTCAGGCCCCAGCCTCTCAGCACATCTTCTAACAGTTCGCTCGCGAGGTGAACGCGATGCTCCCCAAGCTTGAGGCCACGCACCCGCTCAGGTGGTCCCAATGCGCCATCACCTTCAACTCGGTAGACCAGCTCAAGTGTGCAGCCACCGCTGGCACCCTGCCTATGCTATGCTACCTAATCATCAGCAATGTGCAAGTCACCAAGACTCTCATCGACGGTGGCGCAGGGCTCAATGTCCTGTCCGTCGACACGTTCGACAACCTCCAGGTGCCTTATGAGCAGCTCCAGCCAACCAAGCCTTTCTCAGGAGTGACTGACGGCTCCACCACATCGATAGGGCAGGTCCGCCTGCCTGTCACCTTCGGGGAGCGCAAGAACTACCGCAACAAGCTCATCGACTTCGACCTCGTGCACATACGCCTGCCGTACAATGCCATCCTCGGGTATCCAGCCCTGGCCAAGTTCATGGCAGTCACTCAACATGGCTACAACGTCCTCAAGATGCCAGGAAGCGGGGGAATCATCACGGTCCCATGTGAAGAAAGGGATGCGGTGTGCTCCCTTGGGCGCGCCTTCCAAGCTACAGCAATCGACAACCCTGGCAACAGAAGTGAAGGCCCTCCGGAGACCATCCCCAACAAGAAGCTGATGCGCCGCGCAGGACCCCAAGAAGATGGCGTCGCATTAGGAGCCTCGTCAGGATCAGCGCGCACTCCAGGGGCGCCTCCCTCCACCGCATAGGAAAGCGTGTCCGGCGCCCTCCTGCGCCTGTGGCAGAGGTTGGTACGACGAGCTTCAGTCCGAACTGTGGTCCATCCACACCACCGCGACCAAACCGACTGGAGAGACCCCGTTCTTCCTGGTCTACGGAGCGGAAGCGGTCCTCCCTCACGAGGTCAGACGTCACACCGCGCGGGTCCTGGCGTTCGACGAGGCGCAGCAGGACGCCATGCGGGGGATGGACCTCGTGCTGGGGGAGGAACGTCGCCGAGAAGCCATGCTGCGAGCGGCGAGGTACCAGCAAGCGCTGCGGCGATATCACTGCCGCAACATCCGTCACAGGACTCTCGAGGTAGGAGACCTCGTGCTCAGGCGGGTTCTCTCCAGGGAGGGACTGCACAAGCTCTCTCCCATGTGGGAGGGCCCGTTCAAGGTTGTTCATGTTTCCAGGCCCATCTCCACGCGCTAGGAGACTCAAGAGGGAGTGCCAGTCCAGAATGCATGGAACATCCAGCACCTTCAGAGGTTCTACCCTTGAAAAGGCCCGGAGCCTGTGAAGCAAGGCGAGTGCCTGTGAAGCTATCGCGTTTTGGAAAAGGCCCGGAGCCTGTGAAGCAAGGCGAGTGCCTGTGAAGCTATCGCGTTTTGGAAAAGGCCCGGAGCCTGTGAAGCAAGGCGAGTGCCTGTGAAGCTATCGTGTTTTGGAAAAGGCCCGGAGCCTGTGAAGCAAGGCGAGTGCCTGTGAAGCTATCGCGTTTTGGAAAAGGCCCGGAGCCTGTGAAGCAAGGCGAGTGCCTGTGAAGATACCGCGTTTTGGAAAAGGCCCGGAGCCTGTGAAGCAAGGCGAGTGCCTGTGAAGCTATCGTGTTTTGGAAAAGGCCCGGAGCCTGTGAAGCAAGGTGAGTGCCTGTGAATCTATCGCGTTTTGGAAAAGGCCCGGAGCCTGTGAAGAAGGCGAACGCCTGTGAAGATCATCCTCTTTGGAAAAGGCCCGGAGCCTGTGAAGAAGGCGAATGCCTGTGAAGCCCGTCTCCCCTAAGAAGAAAGGCCCGGAGCCTGTGAAGAAGGCCAACGCCTGTGAAGCTCGCCGCCCGTGACACTCTCACGTAATAATGAGTGGGGCTGTACATGCCCCGGAGTGTCAGGAGCGCCGGCCTCAGGCCCTGGGGCTCCCTCCCACGCCCAGAGGCAGCACTTAGCTCCGCGCTGGTGAGAAGACGTCGAAGACTAGATTAGGTGCCGGACGCGGCTTTTTCATTTGCTTTCCGCAGTTGGCTTGTTTGTTCGCATTTGAAGTTTTATTGAAGCTATTGCCATCTTTGGCTTGCGATTCTTCAGCTTTCCAATCTCCTGCCTCGAATTTCTTTGGCACAAGGCCTCACGAGGGGGGGGGGGCAGTTGAGCGCTCTCGCGAGCGTTCCTATCCTAGTCATTCAAAGAGTTCGCGACTTGGGCCCCTTACAGGAGCACCCCTCCAGTCCGTGCCCCATGGGCACCGCGACACAAACAAAGGGCCTGGGTCGGTCGCCCCCCTCACGGCCGGGTCGGGAACTATCCACGCTCGGGCACATAGCCGGAAGGAACGGTAACGAAAGCAAAACGATGATCAACAAGCAATAACCCAAACACGCCCCTACGGGGCTTCACACTATTGTCTTTGTTACGCAGGAAAAAGGGAAAAGGAAGAACAAATTCGGAGCGGCTCGCCTCACACCGGCCCGCGGGGAAGGCCCGAGCTGCCTCCGGAGCTCAGGCGGACTCCCTCTTGCGCTTCACCAGGGCGCGGCGGCGTGCGGACACGTTGCCGCCCCCCAAGCAGACACGGTGGCGTGGAGACTGGTCGCGGCCACCGCTAGAGGAGTCGCCGCCTGAATAAGAACCGGAGAAGCGTGAGGAACCCCGAACACCGCCAGCCGCGCGAGCGCCACTCCCTCCATCGTCACCGGAGCTGGGTTCCCAGCCGCGGTCGTCACCCTCGGGGCAACACCCCGCGTGGCGACCATCTTCCCCAAACACCCTAACGTAGAGGGTGGCGTCGCCGTCAAACTTGAAGTGAAGGGTGCACCGACGGCTCAGGCCACGCGCACGGGCAAACGTCTGCCAACCTCGGGCCAGGGACAGGCTCCCGGCCGCGGAGACCTCCAGGCAGACCCATGAGGCCCGGCTGCAGCAGCCGTCGGCCTGGAGCCAGAGGCCGCCCGGGGCGCCGGTCGGGAGCTCGCCGAGGAGGAAGCGAGGAAGCAGGAGCCAGGTGTTAGTCGGCTCCGCCGACCACACGATGAACTCCGGCAGCGCTTCAGCAGCGCGAATGCGCGGCCTGGGGTGACGCGCGGCCGGAGCGCGCCCCCCGGCTGCAGCAATCCGCCCATCGCCGAGCTGAAGATCGCCTCCACGGCCGCGGGGAGCCACCATGGTGGCCACAGGATGCTTGCGAGGGCGCCCTCGGCCGCGCTTGGGTGGCGGAGAGGCGGGCTCAACCCGGCAAGCCTTCCCCTTCTCGGCGGCCGAGAACCTCCTCGACGGGGCCATGAAGAAAAAGGAGAAGCAAGGGGGGATGAACTGGAGGGGCGCGCGCCAGCCCGTACTTATGGCTGGCGATGGCCAACCAACGGCCCCCACAATCGCAGGTAATTATGACCCGCTTTGCATGCAGGGACTTGTCCAATCCGTGCGGTTGCCGAGGCACCATGGGGAAGTGGAGACGCCCACGTCCAATCAACCGCCACGCAGCGCCCAAGGCCGCAGGCTGTTAGGGCCCGCGGCGCTTCGCACTTGCCCTTCCGCCTCCCTGCACGGCCAAGTCCAGGCGCGCCTTGGGCCCAGGGGCTACTGTCGGTGTTCTGGGAATGGGGGTCCCCAGACTTTCCTGCCTGCGGCCTGCGGCGTGGCTCAAAGGGGGCCCAACACGGCCCATCTTCACCAACACAAGACTCAAGAACCTCGCGAGGGGCCAAGCCTCGCGGGGTGGACGACGTGGAGCTTCCTCAGGCGCTGCCTCGTCAGGCTGGCTCACGAGGAGGCGGAGAAATCAAGGCGGGGTACCTTGCGAGGTGCCCGTGACGCAAGCCATGACGACTCAGGGCGCCAGGCGGGTGCCAGCCCGCGCAATGTCCTCCTTTCCTCTTTGGTGCAAAGGGAGCAAGCTCAGCCGCGGAGTACCGAGGCATCAGGTAAAGGTTGTCATTTCGGTGCAACGAGACCAAGACCAGGAGGACTACGAGACGGAAGTCACCGTGGAGCCCAAGACGGTGTCATCGCCAGAGCTTTGCGCAGGCGAATACTGCTTTTGTCAGGATAGTTGATACTTGTTGTCCCCCTTCAAATTAGCCCGCCATTGTTGGCTCCCTTCTCGCTCGATATTTGGGAAGAGGACCAGGGCCTCTATAAATAGGACCAGCCGCTCACGGAGCAGGGGTCGGTCAGTTGGCTAGGGAGAGAAAGAGAGAGAAAGAGAAAGGCGGCTGAACTCCTCCCAACAGTTCATCGCCCCATCCGAGAACAGACCCTCGCGAGGCTGTTCTTCCTTGTATTGCTCATCATCATCAGCCCCATGAGGCAATCCACCCACCACACACTGGAGTAGGGTATTACACCACAACGGTGGCCCGAACCAGTATAAACCTTGTGTCTCTTGTGCAGTTCTTTCAGTAGTCTAGATCTTTGCGAGACGGAGAGGTAGAAGACGTGATCTCCGTGCGCACCCCAGTGTTCGAACCTTAAGGGTCTGCCGGAACCCCGAAATCCGACAGATGTGCATAAATATCTTCTCTATATTGGAAATGGGGCAAAGGGATAAAAAAGCAAGGTATAGTAGTTAGTACCATCTTGTTGTGAACTGATGTCTTCTTCATTGTGGAGACAAAGATCTTGTTGTTTTTTGTCGCTAATTTCTTTATCCTAACAATCTTTCTGAGTTTCTTGATTTGATTGATATTCATGGACAACTCATTTCCCCATATGCAAAAAGGGTCGAATAGTGGGTCAAAACCTCTGACAGCAGGACCTACATGTGCTAGACCAAATTGTTAAAAAGCAAAATATTAGAATGGTTCCTGCAATTGCACAATAATGTGCTATTAGACAACGGACCATGCACATGCTAACCTCGATTGTAAACCTCAGTGCTTCCCATTGTTTCCCTGCAACACATATAAGGTAGTTAGTCATCAGGTTAAGTATCTACTACAGCCAAATTCAATTTATTCATCACCTGGTATACAATAAGAGAATGCACCCACAACTATTGAACATCGCATTGCAGAATTGAACCAAATAATTAACTAAACACCAGAACACAAATGAACCAAACGTTAACTGAGCACCACATTGCACAATGTATAACCAAACCAAGCATGCTTAACAACTTGGAAATATAGCAATTGTTTTCGTTTCTCATGTATTTTGTAAAGATAAATTCGATTTATTTCTCACATGGAAGACAATACAAAATTGCAGCCTGAAGAATTGAACATCACATTTGCAGAATTGAACCAAACTGTTAACTGAAATGACAACTAATTAACAAAACAATTAATAAGTGAGCACCACACTGCATGACATATAGAACATATACACTAGAGCAACATATTGCATGGTAAAATTAGATAGCACAATTCACTAGAATTTGTGAAGGAAATGCAGGAGCAGCACACGCAATGGGTAAACCGTTCATGCGTAATCGGCGTAGCTAGCAAATGTCAAGGTGCTCCACCAACATCTTGGGGTCGGCACGAATGGCAGCAATCGTGACCTCATCCGCGCGTGCGGCCGTGATTTGCTTCTCCGCTGCCAAATGCTCCTTGAAATCCTGGCTATATTGCATGCACCATGGCTTAGGGCCGTGCTTATTTGGTGGAGGGTCGGTGATTTGGGTGGAAGGTGCCGCGCTCGTGCTGGCGGTCGGGGCATGTGGGATGTGGAAGGAAGAGGAGGATGGGGGTCGGTGTGGATTACCTGCTTGGATAGGCGAGGTCGAGCAGCGTGAAGGAGGGTCTCCGGTGAGGAGGCGCCGACGCTGCAAGCATGGAGTGAAGGTTTCAACTTGGAAAGGAAGGCAGAAGCATGGGAAATGTGGCTTTTGGTAAGGGGGGTGGGGGGGGAGGTAGATATTTCCGCGGAAGCAGAAAATTTGGAATCGCTTCAGCCAAAAAACTGGTGCGCAATGTGTCATCAGACACGATCCCTTATTTAGAACTGTATATGATATGTGAACATCACAAACAATTCAGATAGCTTAACCTGTGTGTGATGAGTTTGAATGTCAAAAATTTTGGTTCGAATTTACCTGGTTATAGTGGTCATCCACGTCATTGCATAACTTGGGTACACAAAGGAGACTAACTTCTTAATCGAGCAAGTTCAGCAATTAAACAGAGCTAGTTGACCTAAACATTACTCTAACAAATTAAAGACCGGCGCTCTTAATTAAACAAAACAAAGAGTACTACTACGGCTGGTGCTCCTCGATCTCCGTCGCCGCCTCCATGTCCAGCTCCTGCCCGACAGTCTCCTGGGGAAGGGGCTCCATGGGATCCATCACACTATACTCGGCAAGCATCTCGTCATCCATCTCTTTGGAAAAGGCCGCCACAAGCTGGGCATGGGCGGACGCGATCTGGGATTGGACGGGCTCCGTCGTCGCAAGGTATGCGACAGAGGACCGGCTGG